>NC_090359.1:20948992-21068992 GCF_035084215.1 Heptranchias perlo | reverse complement strand
AGAGGGCAGTGAGTGTGAGTGAGACAGAGGGCAGTGAGTGTGAGTGAGACAGAGGGCACTCAGTGTGAGTGAGACAGAGGGCAGTGAGTGTGAGTGAGACAGAGGGAAGTGAGTGTGAGTGAGATAGAGGGCAGTGAGTGTGAGTGAGACAGAGGGCACTCAGTGTGAGTGAGACAGAGGGCAGTGAGTGTGAGTGAGACAGAGGGCACTGAGTGTGAGTGAGACAGAGGGCACTGAGTGTGAGTGAGACAGAGGGCAGTGAATGTGAGTGAGACAGAGGGCAGTGAGTGTGAGTGAGACAGAGGGCACTGAGTGTGAGTGAGACAGAGGGCACTCAGTGTGAGTGAGACAGAGGGCACTGAGTGTGAGTGAGACAGAGGGCACTGAGTGTGAGTGAGACAGAGGGCACTGAGTGTGAGTGAGACAGAGGGCAGTGAGAGTGAGTGAGGCAGAGGGCACTCAGTGTGAGTGAGACAGAGGGCACTCAGTGTGAGTGAGACAGAGGGCAGTGAGTGTGAGTGAGACAGAGGGCACTGAGTGTGAGTGAGACAGAGGGCAGTGAGTGTGAGTGAGGCAGAGGGCACTCAGTGTGAGTGAGACAGAGGGCACTCAGTGTGAGTGAGACAGAGGGCAGTGAGTGTGAGTGAGGCAGAGGGCACTCAGTGTGAGTGAGACAGAGGGCAGTGAGTGTGAGTGAGACAGAGGGCACTCAGTGTGAGTGAGACAGAGGGCAGTGAGTGTGAGTGAGACAGAGGGCAGTGAGTGTGAGTGAGACAGAGGGCAGTGAGTGTGAGTGAGACAGAGGGCACTGAGTGTGAGTGAGACAGAGGGCAGTGAGTGTGAGTGAGACAGTGGGCAGTGAGTGTGAGTGAGACAGAGGGCAGTGAGTGTGAGTGAGACAGAGGGCACTCAGTGTGAGTGAGACAGAGGGCAGTGAGTGTGAGTGAGACAGAGGGCACTCAGTGTAAGTGAGACAGAGGGCAGTGAGTGTGAGTGAGACAGAGGGCACTGAGTGTGAGTGAGACAGAGGGCAGTGAGTGTGAGTGAGACAGAGGGCACTGAGTGTGAGTGAGACAGAGGGCACTGAGTGTGAGTGAGACAGAGGGCACTCAGTGTAAGTGAGACAGAGGGCACTCAGTGTAAGTGAGACAGAGGGCACTGAGTGTGAGTGAGACAGAGGGCAGTGAGTGTGAGTGAGACAGAGGGCACTGAGTGTGAGTGAGACAGAGGGCACTGAGTGTGAGTGAGACAGAGGGCACTCAGTGTAAGTGAGACAGAGGGCAGTGAGTGTGAGTGAGACAGAGGGCAGTGAGTGTGAGTGAGACAGAGGGCACTGAGTGTGAGTGAGACAGAGGGCACTGAGTGTGGGGAGACAGAGGGCACTGAGTGTGAGGAGACAGAGGGCAGTGAGTGTGAGTGAGACAGAGAGCATTGAGTGTGATTGAGACAGAGGGCACTGAGTGTGAGGAGACAGAGGGCAGTGAGTGTGAGTGAGACAGAGGGCAGTGAGTGTGAGGAGACAGAGGGCAGTGAGTGTGAGTGAGACAGAGGGCAGTGAGTGTGAGTGAGACAGAGGGCAGTGAGTGTGAGTGAGACAGAGGGCACTGAGTGTGAGGAGACAGAGGGCAGTGAGTGTGAGTGAGACAGAGAGCATTGAGTGTGAGGAGACAGAGGGCAGTGAGTGTGAGTGAGACAGAGGGCACTGAGTGTGAGGAGACAGAGGGCAGTGAGTGTGAGTGAGACAGAGGGCAGTGAGTGTGAGTGAGACAGAGGGCACTGAGTGTGAGGAGACAGAGGGCAGTGAGTGTGAGGAGACAGAGGGCAGTGAGTGTGAGTGAGACAGAGGGCAGTGAGTGTGAGTGAGACAGAGAGCATTGAGTGTGAGTGAGAGAGAATAGCTATGGAAAAGGACATGAACCACTCCAAAGTAAAAATACTCAATTGGAGGAGGGCCAATTTCAATGGGATGAGAACAGATCTGGCCCGGGTAAATTGGAATCAAAGATTGGCAGGGAAAACTGTAATTGAACAGTGGGCGGCCTTTAAGGAGGAGATGGTTCAGGTACAGTCTAGGGAGATTCCCACGAGGGAGAAAGGGACGGCAACTAAAGCCAGAGCTCCCTGGGGGACATAAGAGATAGAGAGTAAGATGAAGCAGAAAGAAGGGGCATATGACAGATGTCAGGTTGATAACACAAGTGAGAACCAGGCTGAATATAGAAAGTTCAGGGGGGAAGTGAAAAAGGAAATAAGAGGGGCAAAGAGAGAGTATGAGAATAGACTGGCGGCCAACATAAAAGGGAATCCAAAATTCTTCTATAGGCATGTAAACAGTAATCGGGTCGTCAGAGGAGGGGTGGGGCCGATTAGGGACCATGAAGGAGATCTACTCATGGAGGCAGAGGGCATGGCCGAGGTACTAAATGAGTACTTTGCATCTGTCTTTACCAAGGAAGAAGATGCTGCCAGAGTCTTAGTGAAGGAAAATGTAGTTGAGATACTGGATGGGCTAAAAATTGATAAAGAGGAGGTACTAGAAAGGCTATTTGTTCCAAAAGTAGATAATTCACCCGGTCCAGACGGGATGCATCCTAGGCTGCTGAGGGAAGTAAGGGTGGAAATTGCGGAGGTACTGGCCACAATCTTCCAAACATCCATTGATACGGGGCCAGAGGACTGGAGAATTGCAAATGTTACACCCTTGTTCAAAAAAGGGTGTAAGGATAAACTCAGCAACTACAGGCCAGTCAGTTTAACCTCGGTGGTGGGGAAACTTTTAGAAACAATAATCCGGGACAGAATTAACAGTCACTTGGACAAGTGTGGATTGATTAGGGAAAGCCAGCACGGATTTGTTACAGGCAAATTGTGTTTAACTAACCTGATAGAGTTTTTTGATGAGGTAACAGAGAGGGTCGATGAGGGCAATGCGGTTGATGTGGTGTATCTGGATTTTCAAAAGGCGTTTGATAAAGTGCCACATAATAGGCTTGTCATCAAGATTGAAGCCCATGGAATAAAGGGGGCAGCGGCAGCATGGATACAGAATTGGCTAAGTGACAGGAAACAGAGAGTAGTGGTGAACGGTGTTTTTCGGACTGGAGGGAGGTGTACAGTGGTGTTCCCCAGGGGTCGGTGTTGGGACCACTGCTTTTCTTGATATATATTAATGACTTGGACTTGGGTGTACAGGGCACAATTTCAAAATTTGCAGATGACACAAAACTTGGAAGGGTAGTGAACAGTGAGGAGGATAGTGATAGACTTCAAGAGGACATAGACAGGCTGGTGGAATGGGAGGACACGTGGCAGATGAAATTTAACGCAGAAAAAAGCAAAGTGATACATTTCGGCAGGAAGAACGAGGAGAGGCAATATAAACTAGAGGGCACAATTCTAAAGACGGGTACAGGAACAGAGAGATCTGGGGGTTTATGTGCACAAATCGTTGAAGGTGGCAGGGCAGGTTGAGAAAGCGGTTAAAAAAGCATACGGGATCCTGGGCTTTATAAATAGAGGCATAGAGTACAAAAGCAAAGAAATCATGATGAACCTTTATAAAACACTGGTTCGACCACAACTTGAGTATTGTGTCCAGTTCTGGGCACCGCACTTTAGGAAGGATGTGAAGGCTTTGGAGAGGGTGCAGAGGAGATTTACTAGAATGATTCCAGGGATGAGGGACTTTAGTTATGTGGATAGACTGGAGAAGCTGGGGTTGTTCTCCTTGGAACAGAGACAGTTGCGTGGAGATTTGATAGAGGTGTTCAAAATCATGAAGGGTCGAGACAGAGTAGATAGAGAGAAACTGTTCCCATTGGCGGAAGGGTCAAGAAGCAGAGGACATAGAATTAAGGTGATTGGCAAAAGAACCAAAGGTGACATGAGGAAAAACCTTTTTACACAGCGAGTGGTTAGGATCTGGAATGCACTGCCCGAGGGGGTGGTGGAGGCAGATTCAATCATGGCCTTCAAAAGGGAACTGGATAAGTACTCGAAAGCAAAAAATTTGCAGGGCTACGGGGATCGGGCGGGGGAGTGGGGCTAGCTGGATCGCTCTTGCACAGAGCCGGCGCGGACTCGATGGGCCGAATGGCCTCCTTCTGTGCTATAACCTTTCTATGATCCTATCTACCCGATCAAACCCCTTCATAATCTTAAAAACCTCTATCAGGTCGCCCCTCGGCCTTCTCTTTTCTGGAGAAAAGAGCCCCAGCCTGTTCAGCCTTTCCCTGGCAGGTATAACCTCTCAGTTCTGGTATCATCCTTGTAAATCTTTTTCTGCACCTTCTCCAGTGCCTCTATATCCTTTTTGTAACCTGGAGACCAGAACTGTGCCCAATGCTCCAAGTGTGGTCTAACCAAGGTTCTGTAGAAGTTTGACAGTGTTTTTGTTCCCTGTCTGACCCATCTTTGGCCTGTTTTTTTTAAATCGCCCCCCCTCCCTCAGTTTTGGTTTCATTTCTCAATAAAAGGAGGACGAATTTCACTTTCGTTCTAAATATATTTATTCGTATTTTTTCCCCCACAAATTTCATGACTCCTTTTCTCCTTCCGGTTTCCTCCTGTCTCTTGGTGCCGCCGATTCCCGCCGGGAGACGGTTCCACCGTCGTTTGACGGCCCTCTGACGTCGCGCCCGAGTCTGGATAGTCGAGGGGCGGTGGGCCCATTGACGATGGGGTGCCATCAAAATCTTATCCTCAGCTGACATCCGCGCGCCTGTGCTTTCCGGCATTTGAGGGGAGGGGGGGTGCTGTCACCAGCTATTAACCGAGACCCGGGCTTGATGGGCACTGAGGCCCATTCTGGCTTCTCCCTCCCCGGTGTTGCGCACAGCATGATCCCACAAACAGCAACGACCTAATATTCTGTTTTGGTGATGTCGGTTGAGGGATAAATAATGGCCCAGGACACTGGGGAGATCTCCCCTGCTGCTCTTCTTCCAATAGTGGCTGTGGGATCTTTGACGTCTACCTGAGAGGGGCAGACGGGGCCTCGGTTTAACGTCTCATCCGAAAGACGGCACCTCCGACGGTGTAGCACTCCCTCGGAACTGGCACTGGGAGTGTCGGCCTGGATTATGTGCTCAAGTGTCAGGAGTGGGACTTGAACCCACGACCTCCTGACTCAGTGACGAATGTTACCCACTGAGCCAAGACTGACAAGGCCAACTAACTTCTACGTAGTACAGAGTTTGCACTTAAGAAGCACCTTATCACATCTCTTGGAAGCAACCCAAAGCACTTTACAGCCAATGAAGTACTTTTGAAGTGCAGTCACTGTTGTAATGTAGGAAACACGGCAGCCAAATTTGCGCACAGCAAGATCCCACAAACAGTTGAGTGCAAGTTGATCCGTTATTCGTGCTTGAGGGGGGAAATGTTGACTGGGACACTGGGAGAACTCCCTGCTCTTCTTCAAATGATTGTTCGAGCATAGAGCTAGCCCCGACACAATGGGCCAAAGGGCCTCCTTCTGTGCTGTAAACTCCAATGGTTCCATGGACTGGTGTCAATGTCCACCTGAACTACCTGATCAGACTCGGGTTGCCAACTCTCCAGGATTGTCCTGGAGTCTCCAGGAATTAAATCGCTCGGGCACTGCTTCCATCAGCCCAGGAGAGAAATGATCGGGGCGTTTAAAAAAAATTGTGTTTTATTTCATTTTCTTTGATTTATTAGTTATAATAATATTAGAGAGGGGAAAAAAAGCTGTTTGACCAGGAGGTCATGTGATGAAACCTCCAGGAGGATGTCCAACCAGAGTTGGCAACACTAGAACTAACAGTGTGAGTGAGATAGAGGGCACTGAGTGTGAGTGAGACAGAGGGCAGTGAGTGTGAGTGAGACAGAGGGCAGTGAGTGTAAGTGAGACAGAGGGCAGTGAGAGTGAGTGAGACAGAGGGCAGTGAGTGTGAGTGAGACAGAGGGCAGTGAGTGTGAGTGAGACAGAGGGCAGTGAGTGTGAGTGAGACAGAGGGCACTCAGTGTGAGTGAGTGAGCTAGAGGGCAGTGAGAGTAAGTGAGATAGAGGGCAGTGAGTGTGAGTGAGACAGAGGGCACTGAGTGTGAGTGAGACAGAGGGCAGTGAGTGTGAGTGAGACAGAGGGCAGTGAGTGTGAGTGAGACAGAGGGCACTGAGTGTGAGTGAGACAGAGGGCACTGAGTGTGAGTGAGACAGAGGGCAGTGAGAGTGAGTGAGACAGAGGGCAGTGAGTGTGAGTGAGACGGAGGGCACTGAGTGTGAGTGAGACAGAGGGCAGTGAGTGTGAGTGAGACAGAGGGCACTGAGTGTGAGTGAGACAGAGGGCACTCAGTGTGAGTGAGACAGGACAGTGAGTGTGAGTGAGACAGAGGGCACTGAGTGTGAGTGAGACAGAGGGCACTGAGTGTGAGTGAGACAGAGGGCACTCAGTGTGAGTGAGACAGAGGGCACTGAGTGTGAGTGAGACAGAGGGCACTCAGTGTGAGTGAGACAGGACAGTGAGTGTGAGTGAGACAGAGGGCACTGAGAGTGAGTGAGACAGAGGGCACTGAGTGTGAGTGAGACAGAGGGCACTGAGTGTGAGTGAGACAGAGGGCACTCAGTGTGAGTGAGACAGAGGGCACTGAGTGTGAGTGAGACAGAGGGCAGTGAGTGTGAGTGAGACAGAGGGCACTGAGTGTGAGTGAGACAGAGGGCACTCAGTGTGAGTGAGTGAGCTAGAGGGCAGTGAGAGTAAGTGAGATAGAGGACAGTGAGTGTGAGTGAGACAGAGGGCAGTGAGTGTGAGTGAGACAGAGGGCACTGAGTGTGAGTGAGACAGAGGGCAGTGAGTGTGAGTGAGACAGAGGGCAGTGAGTGTGAGTGAGACAGAGGGCACTGAGTGTGAGTGAGACAGAGGGCACTGAGTGTGAGTGAGACAGAGGGCACTGAGTGTGAGTGAGACAGAGGGCAGTGAGAGTGAGTGAGACAGAGGGCAGTGAGTGTGAGTGAGACGGAGGGCACTGAGTGTGAGTGAGACAGAGGGCACTCAGTGTGAGTGAGACAGGACAGTGAGTGTGAGTGAGACAGAGGGCACTGAGAGTGAGTGAGACAGAGGGCACTGAGTGTGAGTGAGACAGAGGGCACTGAGTGTGAGTGAGACAGAGGGCACTCAGTGTGAGTGAGACAGAGGGCACTGAGTGTGAGTGAGACAGAGGGCAGTGAGTGTGAGTGAGACAGAGGGCACTGAGTGTGAGTGAGACAGAGGGCAGTGAGTGTGAGTGAGACAGAGGGCAGTGAGTGTGAGTGAGACAGAGGGCACTGAGTGTGAGTGAGACAGAGGGCACTGAGTGTGAGTGAGACAGAGGGCAGTGAGTGTGAGTGTGAGTGAGACAGAGGGCACTCAGTGTAAGTGAGACAGAGGGCAGTGAGTGTGAGTGAGACAGAGGGCACTGAGTGTGAGTGAGACAGAGGGCACTGAGTGTGAGTGAGACAGAGGGCAGTGAGTGTGAGTGAGACAGAGGGCACTGAGTGTGAGTGAGACAGAGGGCAGTGAGTGTGAGTGAGGCAGAGGGCACTGAGTGTGAGTGAGACAGAGGGCACTGAGTGTGAGTGAGACAGAGGGCACTGAGTGTGAGTGAGACAGAGGACAGTGAGTGTGAGTGAGACAGAGGACAGTGAGTGTGAGTGAGACAGAGGGCACTCAGTGTGAGTGAGACAGAGGGCACTGAGTGTGAGTGAGACAGAGGGCACTCAGTGTGAGTGAGACAGAGGGCAGTGAGTGTGAGTGTGTGAGACAGAGAGCAGTGAGTGTGAGTGAGACAGAGGGCACTGAGTGTGAGTGAGACAGAGGGCACTCAGTGTGAGACAGAGGGCACTCAGTGTGAGTGAGACAGAGGGCAGTGAGTGTGAGTGTGTGAGACAGAGGGCACTGAGTGTGAGTGTGAGTGAGACAGAGGGCAGTGAGTGTGAGTGAGACAGAGGGCAGTGAGTGTGAGTGAGACAGAGGGCACTGAGTGTGAGTGTGTGTGAGACAGAGGGCAGTGAGTGTGAGTGTGTGTGAGACAGAGGGCAGTGAGTGTGAGTGAGACAGAGGGCAGTGAGTGTGGGTGAGACAGAGGGCAGTGAGTGTGAGTGAGACAGAGGGCAGTGAGTGTGAGTGAGATAGAGGGCAGTGTGAGTGAGTGAGGCAGAGGGCAGTGAGAGTGAGTGAGGCAGAGGGCAGTGAGAGTGAGTGAGATAGAGGGCAGTGAGAGTGAGTGAGACAGAGGGCACTGAGTGTGAGTGAGACAGAGGGCAGTGAGTGTGAGTGTGTGTGTGTGTGAGACAGAGGGCACTGAGTGTGAGTGAGACAGAGGGCAGTGAGTGTGAGTGAGACAGAGGGCAGTGAGTGTGAGTGAGATAGAGGGCAGTGAGAGTGAGTGAGACAGAGGGCAGTGAGTGTGAATGAGACAGAGGGCAGTGAGAGTGAGTGAGACAGAGGGCAGTGAGTGTGAGTGAGACAGAGGGCAGTGAGTGTGAGTGAGACAGAGGGCAGTGAGAGTGAGTGAGACAGAGGGCAGTGAGAGTGAGTGAGACAGAGAGCAGTGAGAGTGAGTGAGACAGAGGGCAGTGAGAGTGAGTGAGACAGAGGGCAGTGAGTGTGAATGAGACAGAGGGCAGTGAGTGTGAGTGAGACAGAGGGCAGTGAGTGTGAGTGAGACAGAGGGCAGTGAGAGTGAGTGAGACAGAGGGCAGTGAGTGTGAATGAGACAGAGGGCAGTGAGTGTGAGTGAGACAGAGGGCAGTGAGTGTGAGTGAGACAGAGGGCAGTGAGTGTGAGTGAGACAGAGGGCACTGAGTGTGAGTGAGACAGAGGGCACTCAGTGTGAGTGAGACAGAGGGCACTGAGTGTGAATGAGACAGAGGGCACTGAGTGTGAGTGAGACAGAGGGCAGTGAGAGTGAGTGAGACAGAGGGCAGTGAGTGTGAGTGAGACAGAGGGCACTCAGTGTGAGTGAGACAGGACAGTGAGTGTGAGTGAGACAGAGGGCACTGAGAGTGAGTGAGACAGAGGGCACTGAGTGTGAGTGAGACAGAGGGCACTGAGTGTGAGTGAGACAGAGGGCACTCAGTGTGAGTGAGACAGAGGGCACTGAGTGTGAGTGAGACAGAGGGCAGTGAGTGTGAGTGAGACAGAGGGCACTGAGTGTGAGTGAGACAGAGGGCACTCAGTGTGAGTGAGTGAGCTAGAGGGCAGTGAGAGTAAGTGAGATAGAGGACAGTGAGTGTGAGTGAGACAGAGGGCAGTGAGTGTGAGTGAGACAGAGGGCACTGAGTGTGAGTGAGACAGAGGGCAGTGAGTGTGAGTGAGACAGAGGGCAGTGAGTGTGAGTGAGACAGAGGGCACTGAGTGTGAGTGAGACAGAGGGCACTGAGTGTGAGTGAGACAGAGGGCACTGAGTGTGAGTGAGACAGAGGGCAGTGAGAGTGAGTGAGACAGAGGGCAGTGAGTGTGAGTGAGACGGAGGGCACTGAGTGTGAGTGAGACAGAGGGCACTCAGTGTGAGTGAGACAGGACAGTGAGTGTGAGTGAGACAGAGGGCACTGAGAGTGAGTGAGACAGAGGGCACTGAGTGTGAGTGAGACAGAGGGCACTGAGTGTGAGTGAGACAGAGGGCACTCAGTGTGAGTGAGACAGAGGGCACTGAGTGTGAGTGAGACAGAGGGCAGTGAGTGTGAGTGAGACAGAGGGCACTGAGTGTGAGTGAGACAGAGGGCAGTGAGTGTGAGTGAGACAGAGGGCAGTGAGTGTGAGTGAGACAGAGGGCACTGAGTGTGAGTGAGACAGAGGGCACTGAGTGTGAGTGAGACAGAGGGCAGTGAGTGTGAGTGTGAGTGAGACAGAGGGCACTCAGTGTAAGTGAGACAGAGGGCAGTGAGTGTGAGTGAGACAGAGGGCACTGAGTGTGAGTGAGACAGAGGGCACTGAGTGTGAGTGAGACAGAGGGCAGTGAGTGTGAGTGAGACAGAGGGCACTGAGTGTGAGTGAGACAGAGGGCAGTGAGTGTGAGTGAGGCAGAGGGCACTGAGTGTGAGTGAGACAGAGGGCACTGAGTGTGAGTGAGACAGAGGGCACTGAGTGTGAGTGAGACAGAGGACAGTGAGTGTGAGTGAGACAGAGGACAGTGAGTGTGAGTGAGACAGAGGGCACTCAGTGTGAGTGAGACAGAGGGCACTGAGTGTGAGTGAGACAGAGGGCACTCAGTGTGAGTGAGACAGAGGGCAGTGAGTGTGAGTGTGTGAGACAGAGAGCAGTGAGTGTGAGTGAGACAGAGGGCACTGAGTGTGAGTGAGACAGAGGGCACTCAGTGTGAGACAGAGGGCACTCAGTGTGAGTGAGACAGAGGGCAGTGAGTGTGAGTGTGTGAGACAGAGGGCACTGAGTGTGAGTGTGAGTGAGACAGAGGGCAGTGAGTGTGAGTGAGACAGAGGGCAGTGAGTGTGAGTGAGACAGAGGGCACTGAGTGTGAGTGTGTGTGAGACAGAGGGCAGTGAGTGTGAGTGTGTGTGAGACAGAGGGCAGTGAGTGTGAGTGAGACAGAGGGCAGTGAGTGTGGGTGAGACAGAGGGCAGTGAGTGTGAGTGAGACAGAGGGCAGTGAGTGTGAGTGAGATAGAGGGCAGTGTGAGTGAGTGAGGCAGAGGGCAGTGAGAGTGAGTGAGGCAGAGGGCAGTGAGAGTGAGTGAGATAGAGGGCAGTGAGAGTGAGTGAGACAGAGGGCACTGAGTGTGAGTGAGACAGAGGGCAGTGAGTGTGAGTGTGTGTGTGTGTGAGACAGAGGGCACTGAGTGTGAGTGAGACAGAGGGCAGTGAGTGTGAGTGAGACAGAGGGCAGTGAGTGTGAGTGAGATAGAGGGCAGTGAGAGTGAGTGAGACAGAGGGCAGTGAGTGTGAATGAGACAGAGGGCAGTGAGAGTGAGTGAGACAGAGGGCAGTGAGTGTGAGTGAGACAGAGGGCAGTGAGTGTGAGTGAGACAGAGGGCAGTGAGAGTGAGTGAGACAGAGGGCAGTGAGAGTGAGTGAGACAGAGAGCAGTGAGAGTGAGTGAGACAGAGGGCAGTGAGAGTGAGTGAGACAGAGGGCAGTGAGTGTGAATGAGACAGAGGGCAGTGAGTGTGAGTGAGACAGAGGGCAGTGAGTGTGAGTGAGACAGAGGGCAGTGAGAGTGAGTGAGACAGAGGGCAGTGAGTGTGAATGAGACAGAGGGCAGTGAGTGTGAGTGAGACAGAGGGCAGTGAGTGTGAGTGAGACAGAGGGCAGTGAGTGTGAGTGAGACAGAGGGCACTGAGTGTGAGTGAGACAGAGGGCACTCAGTGTGAGTGAGACAGAGGGCACTGAGTGTGAATGAGACAGAGGGCACTGAGTGTGAGTGAGACAGAGGGCAGTGAGAGTGAGTGAGACAGAGGGCAGTGAGTGTGAGTGAGACAGTCTGTGGGTGGAGGGGTGGGGCTGGATGTAGTAAACCAGTACCATCTGACTCAGGGTGAGAGTGCTACTGACTGTGTCACGGCTAACACCTCGTGAAGTGGGATTAGAGAGAGGGGGATAATTTAATCTCCATTTTGAAATCATACATTCTGACCTTGTTTTTACATTGCCATTATAAATTCCTGCATCCCCATTTATAATGGACACTGCCTATGTAAACATGTCACTCTGCAATTATGCCCTCCTGCCAGTGGTGGCGCTGCGGTGCCTCTAGTTTTTACCTCTCCAGCAAAACTTTTTACATTGAGTCTGATGCACAAAAACAGGCCATTCAGCCCAACTGGTCTATCATCTCACCTGAAGGGCAGCACCTCTGACAGTGCAGCACTCCCTCAACAGTGCACTAGTATCAGCCTGGATTACGTATTTCAATCTCTGGAGTGGGTCTATGAACCCACAACCTTCCTGACTCAGAGGTAAGAGTGCTCCAATTAAGCCAAGGCTGAGACTTGTGTCTGTAGTCATAATCAAGGCATTGGAGAGGGTGCAGAGGAGATTTACTAGAACGGTTCCAGGGATGAGGGACTTCAGTCATGTGGAGAGACTGGAGAAGCTGGGATTGTTCTCCTCAGAGCAGAGAAGGTTAAGGGGAGATTTAATAGAGGCGTTCAAAATCATGAGGGGTTTTGATAGAGTAAATAAGGAGAAACTGTTTCCAGTGGCTGGTCGGTAAACCAGAGGACACAGATTTAAGGTAATTGGCAAAAGAGCCAGAGGGGGAGATGAGGAGACATTTTTTTAAGCAGCGAGTTGTTCTGATCTGGAACGCGCTGCCTGAAAGGGCGGTGGAAGCAGATTCAATAGTAACTTTCAAAAGGGAATTGGATAAATACTTGAAAAGGGGGCTGTGGAGAGAGGGCAGAGGAGTGGGACTAATTGGAAAGCTCTTTCAAAGAGCCAGTACAGACCTGATGGGCTGAAAGGCCTCCTTCAGGTGCTGTATCATTCTATGATTCTATGATTGGGGAACAAATTGTTTCTGCTGCATCTCGTCAGGATGGATGGACCCGTTTCTGTCTGGGTCTAGATCGGATCGGTCCATTTGCGTTCGGATGCCTTTGCTTGGATGGGTTTGTCTCCATCTAAATTTTGGTGTTTCTGGATCAGGACTAGTTGGGTCTGCCTTGGCCCAAGTCTGCCTGGGTCAGGACTGGACGGGTCTGTTTTGGGCTGGCTATGGTTTGACTGGCTCTACGAACGTACGTAATTGACGGGCAGGAAATGACCAGCTGCATCTTCAAGCCTGCCCCGCCAATCATGATGGCCGGGGCATCACGACCAGACATTTCCCTCCCTCCCTGCCCCTCCACCCCCACACTCTCCCTCACCCCCCCCACCCCCTCCAACCTCCACCCCAAGTAATCTCCTGGGACAGACAAAAAAGAACAGAGGTTAAAACCCAGGGCCAATAAGGCAAAAGGTCCCCTGGAAAATTCCTCTCAGGTGATCAAAACCAGCCTGGTTTGTTTGAGTAGGGTCTATCTGGGTATCAGTTTGGCCAGGATGGGCCTGGGTCTGGGCAGGATGGGCCTGGGTCTGGGCCAGGATGGGCCTGGGTCTGGGCCAGGATGGGCCTGGGTCTGGGCCAGGATGGGCCTGGATCTGGGCAGGATGGGCCTGGGTCTGGGCCAGGATGGGCCTGGGTCTGGGCCAGGATGGGCCTGGGTCTGGGCCAGGATGGGCCTGGATCTGGGCAGGATGGGCCTGGGTCTGGGCCAGGATGGGCCTGGATCTGGGCAGGATGGGCCTGGGTCTGGGCAGGATGGGCCTGGGTCTGGGCAGGATGGGCCTGGGTCTGTCCAGATGGGCCTGGGTCTGGGCCAGGATGGGCCTGGGTCTGGGTCAGGATGGGCCTGGGCCTGGGTCTGGGTCAGGATGGGCCTGGGCCTGGGTCTGGGTCAGGATGGGCCTGGGTCTGTCCAGGATGGAAGCGGCCTGTCCTCCATCACAGCAGTGGTTCGGACACCAGGGATTCATTGATATTCTGCAGCTCAGATTCATCCTTCACCATCTTGTACCCCAAACTCCTCATCGCGTCAGCACAAAACCCTTGGACTTTCTCGACCGTCTTCATCTCGAGCTGGCTCCTCCAGACGGTGGCGACCAGCGTGGCGTTGCGTGAGGACACCGCGAAGGGGTTGGTCTCGTTGCTGCCTCGGCGCTCGGACAGGCCCAGGAGGAACCCCTCCAGCTCCGCGGCGAGCCTCAGGCCCGCGAAACGGTAGAGGCGGCGCAGGGCCCTCCGCGGGCGGGCGAGGACGTCCTCGAAGCGCAGGAGCAGGTAGTTGGCGCGGTAGGGGGCGCGGCGGGACAGGGTCAGGCTGCGGTCCAGATGCTGGCACAGCACCTCCATGGCGCCAAGGGCGTGGAAGTCCTGGGGAGGCCTACGCCCTCGAGGCGACCTCCCCCTAGCGTGCAGGCGCCTCAGCACCTGGAGGTTCTCCTTGATTAGCCCGTACCGGGAGCGGAAGCGGGAGTTGGTGACCGCCCTGGGGTCCCTCACCAAATGGATCACCTTCAAATCGAGCTCCTCGATCAGCGGACGCAGCACCTCCAGGTCGAGGATACGCACCCCCTTGACCACGATGGCGGCGTATTTGCGGCACTCCCTCTGCAGCCTCTCCAGGCTCTGCGGGGGGCAGGCCTCCTTGCACAGACTCTCTTTGACCATCTCCACCTTGTCCTTCCGGTAAGCCCGGCACAAAGGCCGGGAGCAAAGCACCTTGTTGCGGGCGGCGTAGAAGAGGTCCCTGGTGGTCATGGCGCCCTGCTCGTGGTAGAGCTGCAGGGCCGAGAGGTCGCAGTTGTACAGGGCGCGCAGCATGTCCCTGGCCGCTCCTTGCAGGGTCTCCGCGTCCCCCGGGTACAGGGCCTGCCAGATGTGCCACATGGGCTCGTAGTGGTAGAAGACGTCCGGGTGCTGGTTGAAGAGCTCCCCGATGAAGGAGGACCCCGAGCGCCAGGTGGTGAGAAGGTAGACCAGTTGCTTGGGGCCTTGCCCGGGGGCCGGCCTGGGCCCCACGCACCCCTTGAACACGATCAGGTAGTTGGCCGCCAAAGTGATGGACACCAGGCCCCCCAGTAGTCCAAAGGTCTGCCGTTTCCCAAGAGCCACGACCATCGCCTCCCTCGATCCGCGGTCCTTCGATTGGATTGACAGCCAGCTCACGGTGAGGGCCCCACCGCTCGTTCGGCAATAGGCAAGGCCCGAAGTCCGTTTGCACCCACACTTCTGCAGTTCCCTGTCAGGCCATCCATGGAACCCCTCGAGGGGGTCGAGCCGCTGTGTAATTTAGTGGTTCCGCTCCCTCAGTGCGAAGGAAAGGCTACTTCTTCCCTCTCTCTCTCTCTCTCTCTCTGTCCCCGTTGGTGGCCACTTACTTTCCCTCTCTTTCCGTTGGGGCCCCTTCCGAGTCTTGCCCCTTTCTCTAAACCGCCCTGGGTCCAACAGTAACAGGCTCCTTCGTCTCCAGAACCTTGGAAAAAGTTTCGAAGCTGAATGTGGTGGCTCATCGGACCTTTGCCCCCATGATGTTTGGGGAACAGTGAGTGTCATGTTCTATTTGCTCTGCTGTCTTCCTCCAAGATAAACAGTTGCACAATTGTCAGGCGTTCACATAAACTCTGCTGCGGGACGCTGCTCCGGGAAAGTTTATTTCAGCCGAAATGTTTGCTCAATCAAAGCGTTCAGTGTTTGGCTGGGATTACGAGGCTCGGTGGCTACAAGAGCAGGTCAGAGGCTGGGTATTCTGCGGCGAGTGACTCACCCCCCTGACTCCCCAAAGCCTTTCCACCATCTACAAGGCGCAAGTCAGGAGTGTGATGGAATACTCTCCACTTGCCTGGATGAGTGCAGCTCCAACAACACTCAAGAAGCTCGACACCATCCAAGATAAAGCAGCCCGCTTGATTGGCACCCCATCCACCACCCTAAACATTCACTCCCTTCACCACCGGCGCACAGTGGCTGCAGTGTGTACCATCCACAGGATGCACTGCAGCAACTCGCCAAGGCTTCTTCGACAGCACCTCCCAAACCCGCGACCTCTACCACCTAGAAGGACAAGAGCAGCAGGTACATGGGAACAACACCACCTGCACGTTCCCCTCCAAGTCACACACCATCCCGACTTGGAAATATATCGCCGTTTCTTCATCGTCACTGGGTCAAAATCCTGGAACTCCCTTCCTAACAGCACTGTGGGAGAACCGTCACCACACGGACTGCAGCGGTTCAAGAAGGCGGCTCACCACCACCTTCTCAAGGGCAATTAGGGATGGGCAATAAATGCCGGCCTCGCCAGCGACGCCCACATCCCATGAACGAATAAAAAAAAAATTAGGGTCGAGTTTAACAGGGGGCGCGTTTGGAGCTGGGGGTTCTGGGTATGCATGTCTCAGTGGGTCGCGCTCTCTCGCCTCTGGGTCAGAAGGTCACGGGTTCTCTGACCGGGAAATTAATGGTGGGAGACATGGAGATGGCAAAAATGCTGAACAAATATTTTGTTTCAGTCTTTACGGTAGAGGACACTAAGAATATCCCAACACTGGACAAACAGGGGGCTCTAGGGGGGGAGGAGCTAAATACGATTAAAATCACTAAGGAATTGGTACTCAGTAAATGAATGGGACTCAAGGCGGATAAATCCCCTGGACCTGATGGCTTACATCCGAGGGTCTTGAGGGAAGTGGCAGTGGGGATTGTGGATGCTTTGGTAATAATTTTCCAAAATTTTCTGGACTCGGCAAAGGTCCCGGCAGATTGGAAAACTGCTAATGTAACACCCTTATTTAAAAAGGGTAGTAGGCAGAAGGCTGGAAATTATAGACCAGTTAGCCTAACATCTGTGGTGGGTAAAATTTTGGAGTCTATTATTAAGGAGACAGTAGCAGAACATTTGGATAAACATAATTTAATAGGACAAAGTCAGCATGGCGTTACAAAGGGGAAGTCATGTCTGACAAATTTGCTTGAGTTCATTGAGGACATAACGTACAGGGTGGATAAAGGGGAAGCAGTGGACGTAGTGTATTTAGACTTCCAGAAGGCATTCAACAAGGTGCCACATAA
Organism: Heptranchias perlo; assembly: GCF_035084215.1. NCBI lineage: Eukaryota > Metazoa > Chordata > Chondrichthyes > Hexanchiformes > Hexanchidae > Heptranchias > Heptranchias perlo. The sequence continues at coordinate 21,052,427 of NC_090359.1, read as the reverse complement.
AAGATTATTGCTCAAGATAAAGAATCACTGGATTGGGGGTAATATTCTGGCATGGGTGGAGGATTGGTTATCTAACAGGAAGCAGAGAGTTGGGATAAATGGTACATTCTCGGACTGGCAACCAGTAGCCAGTGGTGTTCCGCAGGGGTCGGTGCTGGGTCCCCAACTCTTTACAATCTATATTAACGATTTGGAGGAGGGGACCGAGTGTAACATATCAAAGTTTGCAGATGATACAAAGATGGGAGGGAAAGTAGAGAGTGAGGAGGATATAAAAAACCTACAGGGGGATATAGACAGGCTGGGTGAGTGGGCGGAGATTTGGCAGATGCAATACAATATTGGAAAATGTGAGGTTATGCACTTTGGCAGGAAAAATCAGAGAGCAAGTTATTATCTTAATGGCGAGAAACTGGAAAGTACTGCAGTACAAAGGGATCTGGGGGTCCTAGTGCAAGAAAATCAAAAAGTTAGTTTGCAGGTGCAGCAGGTGATCAAGAAGGCCAACTGAATGTTGGCTTTTATTGCTAGGGGGATAGAATATAAAAACAGGGAGGTATTGCTGCAGTTATATAAGGTATTGGTGAGACCGCACCTGGAATACTGCATACAGTTTTGGTGTCCATACTTAAGAAAAGACATACTTGCTCTCGAGGCAGTACAAAGAAGGTTCACTCGGTTAATCCCGGGGATGAGGGGGTGGACATATGAGGAGAGGTTGAGTAGATTGGGACTCTACTCATTGGAGTTCAGAAGAATGAGAGGCGATCTTATTGAAACATATAAGATTGTGAAGGGGCTTGATCGGGTGGATGCGGTAAGGATGTTCCCAAGGATGGGTGAAACTAGAACTAGGGGGCATAATCTTAGAATAAGGGGCTGCTCTTTCAAAACTGAGATGAGGAGAAACTTCTTCACTCAGAGGGTAGTAGGTCTGTGGAATTTGCTGCCCCAGGAAGCTGTGGAAGCTACATCATTAAATAAATTTAAAACAGAAATAGACAGTTTCCTCGAAGTAAAGGGAATTAGGGGTTATGGGGAGCGGGCAGGAAATTGGACATGAATTTCGATTTGAGGTTAGGAGCAGATCAGCCATGATCTTATTGAATGGCGGAGCAGGCTCGAGGGGCCGACTGGCCTACTCCTGCTCCTATTTCTTATGTTCTTATGTAAGCCCCACTCCAGAGACCTGAGCACAAAATCCAGGCCGACACTCCCAGTGCCGGTACTGAGGGAGTGCTGCACTGTCGGAGGTGCCGTCTTTCGGATGAGACGTTAAACCGAGGGCCCTGGAGACTTCCCCTGCTCTTCTATGAAATAGTGGCCGTGGGATCTTTTCCGTCCACCTGAGAGGGGCAGACGGGGCCTACGGCTCTCTCACTCAGAGAAGGCACTGGATGGCTGGGTGTGTGGAAATTATTGTAATGTCGCAGTAGGGGGCAGTGGTGTACAGGCAATTTTTCAAAGTGACTGGTAAACCATCTCGAGAGAAGAGAAGGCCGAGGGGTGACCTGATAGAGGTCCTTAAAATTATGAAGGGGTCCGATAGGGGAGACGTAGAGAAGATGTTTCCAATTGTGGGGGAGAAACTAGGGGCCATAAATATAAGACAGTCACTAATAAATCCAATCGGGAATTCAGGAGAAACTTCTTTACCCAGAGAGTGGTGAGAATGTGGAACTCGCTCCCACAAGGAGTAGTTGAGGCGAGTAGCAGAGATACATTTAAGGGGAAGCTCGATAAACACATGAGGGAGAAAGGAATAGAAGGATATGCTGATAGGGTGAGATGAAGTAGGGAGGGAGGAGTCTCGTGTGGAGCATAAATACCAGCATGGACCAGTTGGGCCGAATGGCCTGTTTCTGTGCTGTAAATTCTATGTAATTTATGGGATGGGGGTTTGCAGTGCCCAGTTGAAAAATCTGTGAGTTGTGTTACCTGCTGAAGGGGTTTGGGGTTTATGATACAGGGGTTGGAGTGCACCCGCTGGGTGTACAGTGCTCGCTGGATGTACAGTGCTCGCTGGATGTACAGTGCTCGCTGGATGTACAGTGCTCACCAGGTGTACAGTGTTAATTGGGTGTACAGTCCTCACTGGGTGGACAGTGTTAACTGGGTGTACAGTGTTAACTGGGTGTGCAGTAATACTGGGTGTACAGTCCTCACTGGGTCTACAGTAACACTGGGTTTACAGTCCTCACTGGGTGTACAGTCTTCACTGGGTATACAGTAACACTGGGTTTACAGTCCTCACTGGGTGTACAGTGTTAACTGAGTGTACAGTAACACTGGGTGTATAGTCCTCACTGGGTTTACAGTCCTCACTGGGTGTACAGTCTTCACTGGATGTACTGTGCTCACTGGATCTACAGTGTTAACTGGGTGTACAGTCCTCACTGGGTCTACAGTCCTCACTGGGTGTACAGTAACACTGGGTCTACAGTCCTTACTGGATGTACAGTCTTCACTGGGTGTACAGTAACACTGGGTGTACAGTCCTCACTGGATGTACAGTAACACTGGGTTTACAGTCCTCACTGGGTGTACAGTCTTCACTGGGTGTACAGTAACACTGGGTGTACAGTAACACTGGGTGTATAGTCCTCACTGGGTTTACAGTCCTCACTGGATGTACTGTGCTCACTGGGTCTACAGTGTTAACTGGGTGTACAGTCCTCACTGGGTCTACAGTCCTCACTGGGTGTACAGTAACACTGGGTGTACAGTCCTCACTGGATGTACTGTCCTCACTGGGTCTACAGTGTTAACTGGGTGTACAGTCCTCACTGGGTCTACAGTCCTCACTGGGTGTATAGTCCTCACTGGGTCTACAGTCCTCACTGGGTCTACAGTGTTAACTGGGTCTACAGTCCTTACTGGGTGTGTGTTAACTGGGTGTACAATGCTCACTGGATCTACAGTGTTAACTGGGTGTACAGTCCTCACTGGATGTACAGTAACACTGGGTGTACAGTGTTAACTGGGTGTACAGTAACACTGGGTGTAGAGTGCTCACTGGGTGTACAGTGTTAACTGGGTCTACAGTGTTAACTGGGTGTACAGTAACACTGGGTGTACAGTGTTAACTGGGTGTACAGTCCTCACTGGGTGTACAGTGTTAACTGGGTGTACAGTCCTCACTGGGTGTACAGTGTTATCTGGGTGTACAGTCCTCACTGGGTGTACAGTCCTCACTGGGTGTACAGTAACACTGGGTGTACAGTGTTAACTGGGTGTACAGTCCTCACTGAGTGTACAGTAACACAGGGTTTACTGTCCTCACTGGGTGTACAGTGTTAACTGAGTGTACAGTCCTCACTGGGTGTAGTGTTAATTGGGTGTACAGTGTTAATTGGGTGTACAGTCCTCACTGGGTGTACAGTGTTAACTGAGTGTACAGTCCTCACTGGGTGTACAGTGTTAACTGGGTGTACAGTCCTCACTGGGTGTACAGTGTTAACTGAGTGTACAGTCCTCACTGGGTGTACAGTAACACTGGGTGTACAGTGTTAACTGGGTGTACAGTCCTCACTGGGTGTACAGTGTTAACTGGGTGTACAGTCCTCACTGGGTATACAGTGTTAACTGAGTGTACAGTCCTCACTGGGTGTACAGTGTTAACTGGGTGTACAGTCCTCACTGGGTGTACAGTGTTCACTGAGTGTACAGTCCTCACTGGGTGTACTGTGTTAACTGGGTGTACAGTAACACTGGGTGTACAGTGTTAACTGGGTGTACAGTAACACTGGGTGTACAGTGTTAACTGGGTGTACAGTCCTCACTGGGTGTACAGTAACACTGGGTGTACAGTATTAACTGGGTGTACAGTGTTAATTGGGTGTACAGTAACACTGGGTGTACAGTCCTCACTGGGTGTACAGTAACACTGGGTGTACAGTGTTAACTGAGTGTACAGTCCTCACTGGGTGTACAGTAACACTGGGTGTACAGTATTAACTGGGTGTACAGTGTTAACTGGGTGTACAGTCCTCACTGGGTGTACAGTACCACTGGGTGTACAGTATTAACTGGGTGTACAGTGTTAATTGGGTGTACAGTAACACTGGGTGTACAGTCCTCACTGGGTGTACAGTAACACTGGGTGTACAGTCCTCACTGGGTGTACATTAACACTGGGTGTACAGTGTTAACTGAGTGTACAGTCCTCACTGGGTGTACAGTAACACTGGGTGTACAGTATTAACTGGGTGTACAGGGTATACAGTGTTAACTGGGTGTACAGTAACACTGGGTGTACAGTAACACTGGGTGTACAGGGTGTACAGTATTAACTGGGTGTACAGTAACACTGGGTGTACAGTGTTAACTGGGTGTACAGTAACACTGGGTGTACACGGTGTGCAGTATTAACTGGGTGTACAGTAACACTGGGTGTACAGTGTTAACTGGGTGTACAGGGTGTACTGTGTTAACTGGGTGTACAGTAACACTGGGTATACAGGGTGTACAGTGTTAACTGGGTGTACAGTAACACTGAGTGTACAGTGTTAACTGGGTGTACAGTCCTCACTGGGTGTACAGTGTTAACTGGGTGTACAGTAACACTGGGTGTACAGTATTAAATCAGTGTACAGTAACACTGGGTGTACATTCCTCACTGGGTGTACAGTGTTAACTGGGTGTACAGGGTGTACAGTCCTCACTGGGTGTACAGTGTTAACTGGGTGGTGTACAGTCCTCACAGGGTGTACAGTAACACTGGGTGTACATTCCTCACTGGGTGTACAGTGTTAACTGGGTGTACAGGGTGTACAGTCCTCACAGGGTGTACAGTGTTAACTGGGTGTACAGGGTGTACAGTAACACTGGGTGTACATTCCTCACTGAGTGTACAGTGTTAACTGGGTGTACAGGGTGTACAGTGTTAACTGGGTGTACAGTAACACTGGGTGTACAGTGTTAACTGGGTGTACAGTAACACTGGGTGTACAGTGTTAACTGGGTGTACAGGGTGTACAGTCCTCACTGGGTGCACAGTCCTCACTGGGTGTACAGGGTGTACAGTGTTAACTGGGTGTACAGTAACACTGGGTGTACAGGGTGTACAGTGTTAACTGGGTGTACAGTAAAACTGGGTGTACAGGGTGTACAGTGTTAACTGGGTGTACAGTAACACTGGGTGTACAGGGTGTACAGTGTTAACTGGGTGTACAGTAACACTGGGTGTACAGTGTTAACTGGGTGTACAGGGTGTACAGTGTTAACTGGGTGTACAGGGTGTACAGTGTTAACTGGGTGTACAGGGTGTACATTCCTCACTGGGTGTACAGTCCTCACTGGGTGTACAGGGTGTACAGTGTTAACTGGGTGTACAGGGTGTACAGTGTTAACTGGGTGTACTGGGTGTACATTCCTCACAGGGTGTACAGTGTTAACTGGGTGTACAGGGTGTACAGTGTTAACTGGGTGTACAGTGTTAACTGGGTGTACTGGGTGTACAGTGTTAACTGGGTGTACAGTGTTAACTGGGTGTACTGTGTGTACAGTGTTAACTGGGTGTACAGTGTTAACTGGGTGTACAGGGTGTACAGTGTTAACTGGGTGTACAGTGTTAACTGGGTGTACTGGGTGTACAGTGTTAACTGGGTGTACAGTGTTAACTGGGTGTACTGGGTGTACAGTGTTAACTGGGTGTACAGGGTGTACAGTGTCAACTAGGTGTACAGTGTTAACTGGGTGTACTGGGTGTACAGTGTTAACTGGATGTACTGGGTGTACAGTGTTAACTGGGTGTGCAGTAACACTGGGTGTACAGGGTGTACAGTGTTAACTGGGTGTACAGTAACACTGGGTGTACAGGGTGTACAGTGTTAACTGGGTGTACAGTGTTAACTGGGTGTACAGGGTGTACAGTAACACTGGGTGTACAGGGTGTACAGTGTTAACTGGGTGTACAGGGTGTACAGTGTTAACTGGGTGTACAGGGTGTACATTCCTCACAGGGTGTACAGTGTTAACTGGATGTACAGGGTGTACAGTGTTAACTGGGTGTACAGGGTGTACAGTGTTAACTGGGTGTACAGTGTTAACTGGGTGTACAGGGTGTACAGTGTTAACTGGGTGTACAGTGTTAACTGGGTGTACAGGGTGTACAGTGTTAACTGGGTGTACAGTAACACTGGGTGTACAGGGTGTACAGTGTTAACTGGGTGTACAGGGTGTACAGTGTTAACTGGGTGTACAGTGTTAACTGGGTGTACAGGGTGTACAGTGTTAACTGGGTGTACAGTAACACTGGGTGTATAGGGTGTACAGTGTTAACTGGGTGTACAGGGTGTACAGTGTTAACTGGGTGTACAGTGTTAACTGGGTGTACAGGGTGTACAGTGTTAACTGGGTGTACAGTAACACTGGGTGTAAAGGGTGTACTGTGTTAACTGGGTGTACAGGGTGTACAGTGTTAACTGGGTGTACAGTGTTAACTGGGTGTACAGGGTGTACAGTGTTAACTGGGTTTACAGTAACACTGGGTGTACAGGGTGTACAGTGTTAACTGGGTGTACAGGGTGTACAGTGTTAACTGGGTGTACAGGGTGTACAGTGTTAACTGGGTGTACAGGGTGTACAGTAACACTGGGTGTACAGGGTGTACAGTGTTAACTGGGTGCACAGTAACACTGGGTGTACAGGGTGTACAGTGTTAACTGGGTGTACAGTGTTAACTGGGTGTACAGGGTGTACAGTAACACTGGGTGTACAGGGTGCACAGTGTTAACTGGGTGTACAGTAACACTGGGTGTACAGGGTGTACAGTGTTAACTGGGTGTACAGGGTGTACAGTGTTAACTGGGTGTACAGGGTGTACAGTGTTAACTGGGTGTACAGTGTTAACTGGGTGTACAGGGTGTACAGTGTTAACTGGGTGTACAGTAACACTGGGTGTACAGGGTGTACAGTGTTAACTGGGTGTACAGGGTGTACAGTGTTAACTGGGTGTACAGTAACACTGGGTGTACAGGGTGTACAGTGTTAACTGGGTGTACAGGGTGTACAGTGTTAACTGGGTGTACAGTGTTAACTGGGTGTACAGGGTGTACAGTGTTAACTGGGTGTACAGTAACACTGGGTGTACAGGGTGTACAGTGTTAACTGGGTGTACAGTGATAACTGGGTGTACAGGGTGTACAGTGTTAACTGGGTGTACAGGGTGTACAGTGTTAACTGGGTGTACAGTAACACTGGGTGTACAGTGTTAACTGGGTGTACAGTAACACTGGGTGTACAGGGTGTACAGTGTTAACTGGGTGTACAGGGTCTACAGTGTTAACTGGGTGTACAGTGTTAACTGGGTGCACTGTGTGTACAGTGTTAACTGGGTGTACATTCCTCACTGGGAGTACAGTGTTAACTGGGTGTACAGGGTGTACAGTGTTAACTGGGTGTACAGTAACACTGGGTGTACAGTGTTAACTGGGTGTACAGGGTGTACAGTGTTAACTGGGTGTACAGGGTGTACAGTGTTAACTGGGTGTACAGTGACACTGGGTGTACAGGGTGTACAGTAACACTGGGTGTACAGGGTGTACAGTGTTAACTGGGTGTACAGTAACACTGGGTGTACAGGGTGTACAGTAACACTGGGTGTACAGGGTGTACAGTGTTAACTGGGTGTACAGGGTGTACAGTGTTAACTGGGTGTACAGGGTGTACAGTGTTAACTGGGTGTACAGTAACACTGGATGTATAGGGTTACAGTGTTAACTGGGTGTACAGGGTGTACAGTGTTAACTGGGTGTACAGGGTGTACAGTGTTAACTGGGTGTACAGGGTGTACAGTGTTAACTGGGTGTACAATAACACTGGGTGTACAGGGTGTACAGTAACACTGGGTGTACAGGGTGTACAGTGTTAACTGGGTGTACAGGGTGTACGGTGTTAACTGGGTGTACAGGGTGTACAGTGTTAACTGGGTGTACAGTAACACTGGGTGTACAGGGTGTACAGTGTTAACTGGGTGTACAGGGTGTACAATGTTAACTGGGTGTACAGGGTGTACAGTGTTAACTGGGTGTACAGGGTGTACAGTGTTAACTGGGTGTACAGTAACACTGGGTGTACAGGGTGTACAGTGTTAACTGGGTGTACAGGGTGTACAGTGTTAACTGGGTGTACAGGGTGTACAGTGTTAACTGGGTGTACACGGTTTACAGTGTTAACTGGGTGTACATTAACACTGGGTGTACAGTGTTAACTGGGTGTACAGTAACACTGGGTGTACAGGGTGTACAGTGTTAACTGGGTGTACAGGGTGTACAGTGTTAACTGGGTGTACAGTGTTAACTGGGTGTACTGTGTGTACAGTGTTAACTGGGTGTACAGTGTTAACTGGGTGTACTGGGTGTACAGTGTTAACTGGGTGTACAGTGTTAACTGGGTGTACAGTCCTCATTGGGTGTACAGTGTTAACTGGGTGTACAGTCCTCATTGGGTGTACAGTGTTAACTGGGTATACAGTGTTAACTGGGTGTACAGGGTGTACAGTGTTAACTGGGTGTACAGTCCTCATTGGGTGTACAGTATTAACTGGGTGTACTGGGTGTACATTCCTCACAGGGTGTACAGTGTTAACTGGGTGTACAGGGTTCACAGTGTTAACTGGGTGTACAGTGTTAACTGGGTGTACTGGGTGTACAGTGTTAACTGGGTGTACTGTGTGTACAGTGTTAACTGGGTGTACAGTGTTAACTGGGTGTACTGGGTGTACAGTGTTAACTGGGTGTACAGTGTTAACTGGGTGTACAGTAACACTGGGTGTACAGGGTGTACAGTGTTAACCGGGTGTACAGTGTTAACTGGGTGTACAGGGTGTACAGTAACACTGGGTGTACAGGGTGTACAGTGTTAACTGGGTGTACAGTAACACTGGGTGTACAGGGTGTACAGTGTTAACTGGGTGTACAGGGTGTACAGTGTTAACTGGGTGTACAGGGTGTACAGTGTTAACTGAGTATACAGTGTTAACTGGGTGTACAGGGTGTACAGTGTTAACTGGGTGTACAGTAACACTGGGTGTACAGGGTGTACAGTGTTAACTGGGTGTACAGGGTGTACAGAGTTAACTGGGTGTACAGGGTGTACAGTGTTAACCAAGTGTACAGTAACACTGGGTGTACAGTGTTAACTGGGTGTACAGGGTGTACAGTGTTAACTGGGTGTACAGTGTTAACTGGGTGTACAGTGTTAACTGGGTGTACAGGGTGTACAGTGTTAACTGGGTGTACAGTAACACTGGGTGTACAGGGTGTACAGTGTTAACTGGGTGTACAGGGTGTACAGTGTTAACTGGGTGTACAGTGTTAACTGGGTGTACAGGGTGTACAGTGTTAACTGGGTGTACAGTAACACTGGGTGTACAGGGTGTACAGTGTTAACTGGGTGTACAGGGTGTACAGTAACACTGGGTGTACAGGGTGTACAGTGTTAACTGGGTGTACAGTAACACTGGGTGTACAGGGTGTACAGTGTTAACTGGGTGTACAGTGTTAACTGGGTGTACAGGGTGTACAGTAACACTGGGTGTACAGGGTGCACAGTGTTAACTGGGTGTACAGTAACACTGGGTGTACAGGGTGTACAGTGTTAACTGGGTGTACAGGGTGTACAGTGTTAACTGGGTGTACAGGGTGTACAGTGTTAACTGGGTGCACAGTGTTAACTGGGTGTACAGGGTGTACAGTGTTAACTGGGTGTACAGTAACACTGGGTGTACAGGGTGTACAGTGTTAACTGGGTGTACAGGGTGTACAGTGTTAACTGGGTGTACAGTAACACTGGGTGTACAGGGTGTACAGTGTTAACTGGGTGTACAGGGTGTACAGGGTGTACAGTGTTAACTGGGTGTACAGGGTGTACAGTGTTAACTGGGTGTACAGTGTTAACTGGGTGTACAGGGTGTACAGTGTTAACTGGGTGTACAGTAACACTGGGTGCACAGGGTGTACAGTGTTAACTGGGTGTACAGGGTGTACAGTGTTAACTGGGTGTACATTCCTTACTGGGTGTACAGTGTTAACTGGGTGTACAGGGTGTACAGTGTTAACTGGGTGTACAGTAACACTGGGTGTACAGTGTTAACTGGGTGTACAGGGTGTACAGTGTTAACTGGGTGTACAGTGTTAACTGGGTGTACAGGGTGTACAGTAACACTGGGTGTACAGGGTGTACAGTGTTAACTGGGTGTAAGTAACACTGGGTGTACAGGGTGTACAGTAACACTGGGTGTACAGGGTGTACAGTGTTAACTGGGTGTACAGGGTGTAAAGTGTTAACTGGGTGTACAGGGTGTACAGTGTTAACTGGGTGTACAGTAACACTGGATGTATAGGGTTACAGTGTTAACTGGGTGTACAGGGTGTACAGTGTTAACTGGGTGTACAGGGTGTACAGTGTTAACTGGGTGCACAGGGTGTACAGTGTTAACTGGGTGTACAATAACACTGGGTGTACAGGGTGTACAGTAACACTGGGTGTACAGGGTGTTCAGTGTTAACTGGGTGTACAGGGTGTACAGTGTTAACTGGGTGCACAGGGTGTACAGTGTTAACTGGGTGTACAATAACACTGGGTGTACAGGGTGTACAGTAACACTGGGTGTACAGGGTGTTCAGTGTTAACTGGGTGTACAGGGTGTACAGTGTTAACTGGGTGTACAGGGTGTACAGTGTTAACTGGGTGTACAGTAACACTGGGTGTACAGGGTGTACAGTGTTAACTGGGTGCACAGGGTGTACAATGTTAACTGGGTGTACAGGGTGTACAGTGTTAACTGGGTGTACAGGGTGTACAGTGTTAACTGGGTGTACAGTAACACTAGGTGTACAGGGTGTATAGTGTTAACTGGGTGTACAGGGTGTACAGTGTTCACTGGGTGTACAGTAACACTGGGTGTACAGGGTGTACAGTGTTAACTGGGTGTACAGGGTGTACAGTGTTAACGGGGTGTACAGGGTGTACAGTGTTAACTGGGTGTACAGGGTGTACAGTGTTAACTGGGTGTACAGTAACACTGGGTGTACAGTGTTAACTGGGTGTACAGTAACACTGGGTGTACAGGGTGTACAGTGTTAACTGGGTGTACAGGGTGTACAGTGTTAACCGGGTGTACAGGGTGTACAGTGTTAACTGGGTGTACAGGGTGTACAGTGTTAACTGGGTGTACAGTAACACTGGGTGTACAGTGTTAACTGGGTGTACAGGGTGTACAGTGTTAACTGGGTGTACAGGGTGTACAGTGTTAACTGGGTGTACAGTAACACTGGGTGTACAGGGTGTACAGTGTTAACTGGGTGTACAGGGTGTACAATGTTAACTGGGTGTACAGAGTGTACAGTGTTAACTGGGTGTACAGGGTGTACAGTGTTAACTGGGTGTACAGTAACACTAGGTGTACAGGGTGTACAGTGTTAACTGGGTGTACAGGGTGTACAGTGTTCACTGGGTGTACAGTAACACTGGGTGTACAGGGTGTACAGTGTTAACTGGGTGTACAGGGTGTACAGTGTTAACTGGGTGTACAGGGTGTACAGTGTTAACTGGGTGTACAGTAACACTGGGTGTACAGTGTTAACTGGGTGTACAGTAACACTGGGTGTACAGGGTGTACAGTGTTAACTGGGTGTACAGGGTGTACAGTGTTAACCGGGTGTACAGGGTGTACAGTGTTAACTGGGTGTACAGGGTGTACAGTGTTAACTGGGTGTACAGTAACACTGGGTGTACAGTGTTAACTGGGTGTACAGTAACACTGGGTGTGCAGGGTGTACAGCGTTAACTGGGTGTACAGGGTGTACAGCGTTAACTGGGTGTACAGCGTTAACTGGGTGTACAGGGTGTACAGTGTTAACTGGGTGTACAGGGTGTACAGTGTTAACTGGGTGTACAGTGTGTACAGTGTTAACTGGGTGTACAGTGTTAACTGGGTGTACAGGGTGTACAGTGTTAACTGGGTGTACAGGGTGTACAGTGTTAACTGGGTGTACAGGGTGTACAGTAACACTGGGTGTACAGGGTGTACGGTGTTAACTGGGTGTACAGGGTGTACAGTGTTAACTGGGTGTACAGTGTTAACTGGGTGTACAGGGTGTACAGCGTTAACTGGGTGTACAGGGTGTACAGTGTTAACTGGGTGTACAGTAACACTAGGTGTACAGGGTGTATAGTGTTAACTGGGTGTACAGGGTGTACAGTGTTCACTGGGTGTACAGTAACACTGGGTGTACAGGGTGTACAGTGTTAACTGGGTGTACAGGGTGTACAGTGTTAACGGGGTGTACAGGGTGTACAGTGTTAACTGGGTGTACAGGGTGTACAGTGTTAACTGGGTGTACAGTAACACTGGGTGTACAGTGTTAACTGGGTGTACAGTAACACTGGGTGTACAGGGTGTACAGTGTTAACTGGGTGTACAGGGTGTACAGTGTTAACCGGGTGTACAGGGTGTACAGTGTTAACTGGGTGTACAGGGTGTACAGTGTTAACTGGGTGTACAGTAACACTGGGTGTACAGTGTTAACTGGGTGTACAGGGTGTACAGTGTTAACTGGGTGTACAGGGTGTACAGTGTTAACTGGGTGTACAGTAACACTGGGTGTACAGGGTGTACAGTGTTAACTGGGTGTACAGGGTGTACAATGTTAACTGGGTGTACAGAGTGTACAGTGTTAACTGGGTGTACAGGGTGTACAGTGTTAACTGGGTGTACAGTAACACTAGGTGTACAGGGTGTACAGTGTTAACTGGGTGTAAAGGGTGTACAGTGTTCACTGGGTGTACAGTAACACTGGGTGTACAGGGTGTACAGTGTTAACTGGGTGTACAGGGTGTACAGTGTTAACTGGGTGTACAGGGTGTACAGTGTTAACTGGGTGTACAGGGTGTACAGTGTTAACTGGGTGTACAGTAACACTGGGTGTACAGTGTTAACTGGGTGTACAGTAACACTGGGTGTACAGGGTGTACAGTGTTAACTGGGTGTACAGGGTGTACAGTGTTAACCGGGTGTACAGGGTGTACAGTGTTAACTGGGTGTACAGGGTGTACAGTGTTAACTGGGTGTACAGTAACACTGGGTGTACAGTGTTAACTGGGTGTACAGTAACACTGGGTGTGCAGGGTGTACAGCGTTAACTGGGTGTACAGGGTGTACAGCGTTAACTGGGTGTACAGCGTTAACTGGGTGTACAGGGTGTACAGTGTTAACTGGGTGTACAGGGTGTACAGTGTTAACTGGGTGTACAGTGTGTACAGTGTTAACTGGGTGTACAGTGTTAACTGGGTGTACAGGGTGTACAGTGTTAACTGGGTGTACAGGGTGTACAGTGTTAACTGGGTGTACAGGGTGTACAGTAACACTGGGTGTACAGGGTGTACAGTGTTAACTGGGTGTACAGGGTGTACAGTGTTAACTGGGTGTACAGTGTTAACTGGGTGTACAGGGTGTACAGCGTTAACTGGGTGTACAGGGTGTACAGCGTTAACTGGGTGTACAGGGTGTACAGTGTTAACTGGGTGTACAGGGTGTGCAGTGTTAACTGGGTGTACAGGGTGTACAGTGTTAACTGGGTGTACAGGGTGTACAGTGTTAACTGGGTGTACAGTAACACTGGGTGTACAGGGTGTACAGTGTTAACTGGGTGTACAGGGTGTACAATGTTAACTGGGTGTACAGGGTGTACAGTGTTAACTGGGTGTACAGTAACACTAGGTGTACAGGGTGTACAGTGTTAACTGGGTGTACAGGGTGTACAGTGTTCACTGGGTGTACAGTAACACTGGGTGTACAGGGTGTACAGTGTTAACTGGGTGTACAGGGTGTACAGTGTTAACGGGGGTGTACAGGGTGTACAGTGTTAACTGGGTGTACAGGGTGTACAGTGTTAACTGGGTGTACAGTAACACTGGGTGTACAGTGTTAACTGGGTGTACAGTAACACTGGGTGTACAGGGTGCACAGTGTTAACTGGGTGTACAGGGTGTACAGTGTTAACCGGGTGTACAGGGTGTACAGTGTTAACTGGGTGTACAGGGTGTACAGTGTTAACTGGGTGTACAGTAACACTGCGTGTACAGTGTTAACTGGGTGTACAGGGTGTACAGTGTTAACTGGGTGTACAGGGTGTACAGTGTTAACTGGGTGTACAGTAACACTGGGTGTACAGGGTGTACAGTGTTAACTGGGTGTACAGGGTGTACAATGTTAACTGGGTGTACAGGGTGTACAGTGTTAACTGGGTGTACAGGGTGTACAGTGTTAACTGGGTGTACAGGGTGTACAGTGTTCACTGGGTGTACAGTAACACTGGGTGTACAGGGTGTACAGTGTTAACTGGGTGTACAGGGTGTACAGTGTTAACTGGGTGTACAGGGTGTACAGTTTTAACTGGGTGTACAGGGTGTACAGTGTTAACTGGGTGTACAGTAACACTGGGTGTACAGTAACACTGGGTGTACAGTGTTAACTGGGTGTACAGTAACACTGGGTGTGCAGGGTGTACAGTGTTAACTGGGTGTACAGGGTGTACAGCATTAACTGGGTGTACAGGGTGTACAGCGTTAACTGGGTGTACAGGGTGTACAGCGTTAACTGGGTGTACAGTGTGTACAGTGTTAACTGGGTTTACAGGGTGTACAGTGTTAACTGGGTGTACAGGGTGTACAGTGTTAACTGGGTGTACAGGGTGTACAGTAACACTGGGTGTACAGGGTGTACAGTAACACTGGGTGTACAGGGTGTACATTCCTCACTGGGTGTACAGGGTGTACAGTGTTAACTGGGTGTACAGGGTGTACAGTAACACTGGGTGTACAGTAACACTGGGTGTACAGGGTGCACAGTAACACTGGGTGTACAGGGTGCACAGTAACACTGGGTGTACAGGGTGTACAGTAACACTGGGTGTACAGGGTGTACAGTAACACTGGGTGTACAGGGTGTACAGTAACACTGGGTGTACAGGGTGTACAGTGTTAACTGGGTGTACAGGGTGTACAGTAACACTGGGTGTACAGGGTGTACAGTAACACTGGGTGTACAGGGTGTACAGTAACACTGGGTGTACAGGGTGTACAGTAACACTGGGTGTACAGGGTGTACAGTAACACTGGGTGTACAGGGTGTACAGTAACACTGGGTGTACAGGGTGTACAGTAACACTGGGTGTACAGGGTGTACAGTGTTAACTGGGTGTACAGGGTGTACATTCCTCACTGGGTGTACAGGGTGTACATTCCTCACTGGGTGTACAGGGTGTACAGTGTTAACTGGGTGTACAGGGTGTACATTCCTCACTGGGTGTACAGGGTGTACAGTGTTAACTGGGTGTACAGGGTGTACAGTAACACTGGGTGTACAGGGTGTACAGTGTTAACTGGGTGTACAGGGTGTACAGTAACACTGGGTGTACAGGGTGTACAGTGTTAACTGGGTGTACAGGGTGTACAGTAACACTGGGTGTACAGGGTGTACAGTGTTAACTGGGTGTACAGGGTGTACAGTAACACTGGGTGTACAGGGTGTACTGTAACACTGGGTGTACAGGGTGTACAGTGTTCACTGGGTGTACAGGGTGTACAGTAACACTGGGTGTACAGGGTGTACAGTAACACTGGGTGTACAGGGTGTACAGTAACACTGGGTGTACAGGGTGTACAGTGTTAACTGGGTGTACAGGGTGTACAGTAACACTGGGTGTACAGGGTGTACAGTAACACTGGGTGTACAGGGTGTACAGTAACACTGGGTGTACAGGGTGTACAGTAACACTGGGTGTACAGGGTGTACAGTGTTAACTGGGTGTACAGGGTGTACAGTGTTAACTGGGTGTACAGGGTGTACAGTGTTAACTGGGTGTACAGGGTGTACAGTGTTAACCGGGTGTACAGGGTGTACAGTGTTAACTGGGTGTACAGGGTGTACAGTGTTAACTGGGTGTACAGTAACACTGCGTGTACAGTGTTAACTGGGTGTACAGGGTGTACAGTGTTAACTGGGTGTACAGGGTGTACAGTGTTAACTGGGTGTACAGTAACACTGGGTGTACAGGGTGTACAGTGTTAACTGGGTGTACAGGGTGTACAATGTTAACTGGGTGTACAGGGTGTACAGTGTTAACTGGGTGTACAGGGTGTACAGTGTTAACTGGGTGTACAGTAACACTAGGTGTACAGGGTGTACAGTGTTAACTGGGTGTACAGGGTGTACAGTGTTCACTGGGTGTACAGTAACACTGGGTGTACAGGGTGTACAGTGTTAACTGGGTGTACACGGTGTACAGTGTTAACTGTGTGTACAGGGTGTACAGTGTTAACTGGGTGTACAGGGTGTACAGTGTTAACTGGGTGTACAGTAACACTGGGTGTACAGTAACACTGGGTGTACAGGGTGTACAGTGTTAACTGGGTGTACAGGGTGTACAGTGTTAACCGGGTGTACAGGGTGTACAGTGTTAACTGGGTGTACAGGGTGTACAGTGTTAACTGGGTGTACAGTAACACTGGGTGTACAGTGTTAACTGGGTGTACAGTAACACTGGGTGTGCAGGGTGTACAGTGTTAACTGGGTGTACAGGGTGTACAGCATTAACTGGGTGTACAGGGTGTACAGCGTTAACTGGGTGTACAGGGTGTACAGCGTTAACTGGGTGTACAGGGTATACAGCGTTAACTGGGTGTACAGGGTGTACAGCGTTAACTGGGTGTACAGGGTGTACAGCGTTAACTGGGTGTACAGTGTGTACAGTGTTAACTGGGTTTACAGGGTGTACAGTGTTAACTGGGTGTACAGGGTGTACAGTGTTAACTGGGTGTACAGGGTGTACATTAACACTGGGTGTACAGGGTGTACAGTAACACTGGGTGTACAGGGTGTACATTCCTCACTGGGTGTACAGGGTGTACAGTGTTAACTGGGTGTACAGGGTGTACAGTGTTAACTGGGTGTACAGGGTGTACAGTAACACTGGGTGTACAGTAACACTGGGTGTACAGGGTGCACAGTAACACTGGGTGTACAGGGTGTACAGTAACACTGGGTGTACAGGGTGTACAATAACACTGGGTGTACAGGGTGTACAGTAACACTGGGTGTACAGGGTGTACAGTGTTAACTGGGTGTACAGGGTGTACAGTAACACTGGGTGTACAGGGTGTACAGTAACACTGGGTGTACAGGGTGTACAGTAACACTGGGTGTACAGGGTGTAGAGTAACACTGGGTGTACAGGGTGTACAGTAACACTGGGTGTACAGGGTGTACAGTGTTAACTGGGTGTACAGGGTGTACATTCCTCACTGGGTGTACAGGGTGTACATTCCTCACTGGGTGTACAGGGTGTACAGTGTTAACTGGGTGTACAGGGTGTACATTCCTCACTGGGTGTACAGGGTGTACAGTGTTAACTGGGTGTACAGGGTGTAAAGTAACACTGGGTGTACAGGGTGTACAGTGTTAACTGGGTGTACAGGGTGTACAGTAACACAGAGTGTACAGGGTGTACAGTGTTAACTGGGTGTACAGGGTGTACAGTAACACTGGGTGTACAGGGTGTACAGTAACACTGGGTGTACAGGGTGTACAGTAACACTGGGTGTACAGGGTGTACAGTAACACTGGGTGTACAGGGTGTACAGTGTTAACTGGGTGTACAGGGTGTACAGTAACACTGGGTGTACAGTAACACTGGGTGTACAGGGTGTACAGTAACACTGGGTGTACAGGGTGTACAGTGTTAACTGGGTGTACAGGGTGTACAGTAACACTGGGTGTACAGGGTGTACATTAACACTGGGTGTACAGGGTGTACAGTAACACTGGGTGTACAGGGTGTACAGTAGCACTGGGTGTACAGGGTGTACAGTAACACTGGGTGTACAGGGTGTACAGTGTTAACTGGGTGTACAGGGTGTACAGTAACACTGGGTGTACAGGGTGTACAGTAACACTGGGTGTACAGGGTGTACAGTAACACTGGGTGTACAGTAACACTGGGTGTACAGGGTGTACAGTAACACTGGGTGTACAGGGTATACAGTGTTAACTGGGTGTACAGGGTGTACAGTAACACTTGGTGTACAGGGTGTACAGTGTTAACTGGGTGTACAGGGTGTACAGTAACACTGGGTGTACAGGGTGTACAGTAACACTGGGTGTACAGGGTGCACAGTAACACTGGGTGTACAGGGTGTACAGTAACACTGGATGTACAGGGTGTACAGTAACACTGGGTGTACAGGGTGTACAGTAACACTGGGTGTACAGGGTGTACAGTAACACTGGGTGTACAGGGTGTACAGTGTTAACTGGGTGTACAGGGTGTACAGTAACACTGGGTGTACAGGGTGTACAGTGTTAACTGGGTGTACAGGGTGTACAGTAACACTGGGTGTACAGGGTGTACAGTAACACTGGGTGTACAGGGTGTACAGTAACACTGGGTGTACAGGGTGTACAGTAACACTGGGTGTACAGGGTGTACAGTAACACTGGGTGTACAGTAACACTGGGTGTACAGGGTGTACAGTAACACTGGGTGTACAGGGTGTACAGTGTTAACTGGGTGTACAGGGTGTACAGTAACACTGGGTGTACAGGGTGTACAGTAACACTGGGTGTACAGGGTGTACAGTAACACTGGGTGTACAGTAACACGGGGTGTACAGTAACACTGGGTGTACAGGGTGTACAGTAACACTGGGTGTACAGGGTGTACAGTGTTAACTGGGTGTACAGGGTGTACAGTAACACTGGGTGTACAGGGTGTACAGTAACACTGGGTGTACAGGGTGTACAGTAACACCGGGTGTACCGGGTGTACAGTAACACCGGGTGTACAGGGTGTACAGTAACACCGGGTGTACAGGGTGTACAGTAACACTGGGTGTACAGGGTGTACAGTAACACTGGGTGTACAGGGTGTACAGTAACACTGGGTGTACAGGGTGTACAGTAACACTGGGTGTACAGGGTGTACAGTAACACTGGGTGTACAGGGTGTACAGTAACACTGGGTGTACAGGGTGTACAGTAACACTGGGTGTACAGGGTGTACAGTGTTAACTGGGTGTACAGGGTGTACAGTAACACTGGGTGTACAGGGTGTACAGTAACACTGTGTGTACAGGGTGTACAGTAACATTGGGTGTACAGGGTGTACAGTAACACTGGGTGTACAGGGTGTACAGTAACACTGGGTGTACAGGGTGTACAGTAACACTGGGTGTACTGGGTGTACAGTAACACTGGGTGTACAGGGTGTACAGTAACACTGGGTGTACTGGGTGCACAGTAACACTGGGTGTACAGGGTGTACAGTAACACTGGGTGTACAGGGTGTACAGTAACACTGGGTGTACAGGGTGTACAGTAACACTGGGTGTACAGGGTGTACAGTAACACTGGGTGTACAGGGTGTACAGTGTTAACTGGGTGTACAGGGTGTACAGTAACACTGGGTGTACAGGGTGTACAGTAACACTGGGTGTACAGGGTGTACAGTAACACTGGGTGTACAGGGTGTACAGTGTTAACTGGGTGTACAGGGTGTACAGTAACACTGGGTGTACAGGGTGTACAGTAACACTGGGTGTACAGGGTGTACAGTAACACTGGGTGTACAGGGTGTACAGTAACACTGGGTGTACAGGGTGTACAGTGTTAACTGGGTGTACAGGGTGTACAGTAACACTGGGTGTACAGGGTGTACAGTAACACTGGGTGTACAGGGTGTACAGTAACACTGGGTGTACAGGGTGTACAGTAACACTGGGTGTACAGGGTGTACACTAACACTGGGTGTACAGGGTGTACAGTAACACTGGGTGTACAGGGTGTACAGTAACACTGGGTGTACAGGGTGTACAGTAACACTGGGTGTGCAGGGTGTACAGTAACACTGGGTGTACAGGGTGTACAGTAACACTGGGTGTACAAGTAACACTGGGTGTACAGGGTGTACAGTAACACTGGGTGTGCAGGGTGTACAGTAACACTGGGTGTACAGGGTGTACAGTAACACTGGGTGTACAGGGTGTACAGTAACACTGGGTGTACAGGGTGTACAGTAACACTGGGTGTACAAGTAACACTGGGTGTACAGGGTGTACAGTAACACTGGGTGTACAGGGTGTACAGTAACACTGGGTGTACAGGGTGTACAGTAACACTGGGTGTGCAGGGTGTACAGTAACACTGGGTGTACAGGGTGTACAGTAACACTGGGTGTACAGGGTGTACAGTAACACTGGGTGTACAGGGTGTACAGTAACACTGGGTGTGCAGGGTGTACAGTAACACTGGGTGTACAGGGTGTACAGTAACACTGGGTGTGCAGGGTGTACAGTAACACTGGGTGTACAGGGTGTACAGTAACACTGGGTGTACAAGTAACACTGGGTGTGCAGGGTGTACAGTAACACTGGGTGTACAGGGTGTACAGTAACACTGGGTGTACAGGGTGTACAGTAACACTGGGTGTGCAGGGTGTACAGTAACACTGGGTGTACAGGGTGTACAGTAACACTGGGTGTACAGGGTGTACAGTAACACTGGGTGTACAGGGTGTACAGTAACACTGGGTGTGCAGGGTGTACAGTAACACTGGGTGTACAGGGTGTACAGTAACACTGGGTGTACAAGTAACACTGGGTGTGCAGGGTGTACAGTAACACTGGGTGTACAGTAACACTGGGTGTGCAGGGTGTACAGTAACACTGGGTGTACAGGGTGTACAGTAACACTGGGTGTACAGGGTGTACAGTGTTAACTGGGTGCAGCGAGCCCAGCGCTCACTCGGTGAATTGCAGGGGTGGGGGCTGAGCCTCAGACGTCCTGGCCGGAGTCTGATTCGCGGTGCCGGGACCCACCTGCCCTTCCCCTCCGGCCCCCCCCGCGGGGTGGGTGGGAGATGGAGAGTTGAGACGGCAGCAGCCAGGGGTCGGCGCCCGGTCCTCCGAGCCGCCGAGACAGAGGGGGTCCCTCCAGCCGCACCCAGACGGGCGAGCAAGATGCTGCGGACCCCGAGCCTGGAGCCGGTGCCCCTGAACGTCGGGGGGACCCTGTACACCACCAACGGCGAGACCCTGACCAGGTTCCCCGACTCGATGCTGGGGGCAATGTTCAGGTGCCAGCTGGCCAGCAGCAGGGACCATATGGGCAACCTCTTCATTGACCGCGATGGGAAGTCCTTCAGACACATCCTGAACTACCTGAGATCTTCCCACCTCGACCTCCCCCAGGACTACAAGGAGATGCAACTGCTCAAGAGGGAAGCCGACTTCTACCAGATCAAGCCTCTCCTGGAGGAACTCTCAACCCTGCAGCAAGGGCGAGGTCACGCCCTCCTCCAGTGCAACCTCCTCTCCCAGTCCCAAACCTTCCACTTCAACCTCAAGGAAGGCCCCCAGAATTACGCCCTCTCCGCCTGCTCGCTGACCGTCCACCGCGCCCGCGTCTTCTGCACCTGCCCCGCCTTCTTGGCCCTGCTCTGCGCCAAGGTGGACTACAGGTGGCCCGAGGCGGGGGAGCGGGGGGGGGAGGAGGAGGAGGAGGAGGAGCCCCCGTCGGGCGGGGAGGGGGAGCGGGCGGGCGCCGGCTGCCACCTCCGGCTGGATTGGACCCCCCGCCCGCCCGGCTTGCCCGAGGGGGAGTACGCCAAGCACGGCTTCCGCCGGCTCCGCACCCTGCCCGGCCGCCGGGAGGTCCGGGACACGGCCGGGTTCGTGGAGGAGATCCTGAAGCTGGCCCTGGGGCAATGCTTCCGAGTGGACGCCATCTTTCCTGACCCGTCCAACGTCTTGGGCTGCACGGCGCTGCGGTTCGTGAGGTATTGAGGAGGGGTGGGGGGGGGAGTAACACCGCAGGAGCCCTTTGGGGGGGGGGGTGGGGGCTCGTCTATTTACCCGTGTGTAATCGGCGGCTTTTATCTGCGTCAGAAAACGTTGTCTCCCCCTCCCCCGCCGCTTTGGGCCACCCCCTCTAAGGACTGCCCCTCTCTTCGGATCTGCCCCCCTTTGACACTCCACTCTTCAGACCACCCTGCTTTTCGGACCCTCCCCTCTCTTCGGGCCCCCCGCCCCCGCTCTTCAGATTACCCCCTCCCTCTGGACCTCCCTCATGCTTTTCGGACCCCCCTCTTTGGACCCCCTGCTCTTCAGACCCCGCCTCCCTGCTTTTCGGACCATCCCCCCTCTCTTCGGACCCCCTGCTCTTCAGACCCCCGCTCTTCGGATCCCCTGCTCTTCAGACCCCCCGGTCTAAAGACCCCCCCCCCCCCTCCACTTCTTCAGCACCCTTCTCCGGACACCCCCGCCTCTTTGATTTCCTCCCTCTTTGGGCCCCACCCTGCTCTTCGGACACCCACATCTTCCAACCCCACCTCACTTCTGGCCCCCTCCCAACCCTCTTCGGACCATCCCCCTCTTCGGGCCCCCTCACCCACCCCCCCCCCACCCAACTGCTCGCAGTGTCTCGTGCTCCGCCCAGGGGTCACCGTGCTCACGGAAGAGTAGTAGACCATCAACGTACGAGCGTTGACGGGCATGGAAAGACCAGCCTGGTCCCTCCACGCCTGCCCCACACCTCATGGTGGCCGGAGAATCATGACTAGGTACATCCCGCCCGCCCTCCGCGGCCATGTAATCTCCTGGGAGAGACGGAAAGAAAACGGAGATAAAACCCCAGGGCCAACAAGGGGAAAAATAATCTGGGAAAAATTCCTCTCCGACCCTCCCCCTCAAGGCGATCGAAACCAATCCCAGGAGATCTCATGGACCAAGTGTCACCTATAACCTTCTCCACGATGCCATCTCCGCCCCAGTCAGGAATCGGTCCAGCTCCCCTTTGAAAGCAGAGTGTCAGCACCCATCGCACCAGCCGGCAACGTAATCCGGGAGACAGGATTGAGAAACCAAGGTGAAAGGTCAAGACCCAGAATGCAGGAAACCACCAAAGTTGAAATGAAGAGAAGGTGAATTGAGAAGCTGCCGTGGGAATGACTTTTGGTTTTGGTTACTTTGACTCTGTCCTCGGGATGTGGGTGTCGGCGGGTCAGACCGAGCAGGGATGGTAAGTCCCTTTCTCTGAAGAGCATGCGTGAACCAGTTGGGCTTTTATGGCTGTCCAATGCCTTTAATGCTTATCTAAAGGTGTCAACCTTTGGCTCAGTTGGTCGCACTCTTGCCTCTGAGTCAGGATAAGTCATAGGTTCGAGCCCCACTCCGGAAACTTGAGCATAAAATCCAGGCCGACACTCCCAGTGCCAGTTACTGAGGGAATGCTGCACTGTCGGAGGTGCCGTCTTTCAGATGAGGCCCCGTCTACCTCTCAGGTGGATGTAGAAGATCCCATGGCCACTATTTCATAAGAGCAGGAGAGTTATCCCCAGAGACCTGGGCCAATATTTATCCCTCAACCAACATCACTAAAAAAAAATAGACAATCTGGTCATTTATCTCATTGCTGTTTGTGGGATCTTGCTGTGCGCAAATGGGCTGTGGCGTTTCCCGACATTGCAACAGTGGCGACATTTCAAAAAGTGCCTCGTCGGCTGTAAAGTCCTGAGGTTGGGGAAGGCGCTGTATAAATGCAAATCCTTTTCCGCCCACAAATTACCAGATTAATCGGATTCAGTACCACAGCTTGCTGTGGTGGGATTTGAACTCACGACCTCTGGGTGGAGTTGTCCGGTACCGTAACCGCGACTCTACCGCAACCCCTATATAGCAGCAGATTAAACACTTAAAACAACTCCTTTAAGACGCTCCTTAAAACCTAGCGCTTATGGCCGAGCTTTTGGTCACCTGTCCTAATATCTCCTTACGCGTCTCGGTGTCAAATTCTGTTTGATAATGGCTCCCGTGAAGCGCCTTGGGGACGTTTAACCCCGTTAAAGGCGCTATATAAATGCAGGTTGTTGTGTCTCGTTGCTCTCTCTGGTATTTTGAGCAGAGGCTTGAATCAATTGTCAGAAGAATGCCATTTTAATCCATTAAAGGGTTGTCCACCATTTTCACCAACAGGAATTTCTAGGCAATGGGGATTAAGGACCTTCGGGGCTTGTCGGATAAAGAGTTCCATCTTAGGAAAGGATGAGTTAGAGAAGGAGCCTTGATTTCAGGATAGAGGAAGAGTGAGGTATTTGGAGTTTAGGAGAGGACACTGCCCATTAAGAGAGACTGCTTCCCATAGTGCTCCCTGGAGTGTCAGCCTAGATTATGCCGTCAAGTCTCTGGAGTGGGACCGCGAACCCACGTCCTGTCCGGCTCGGAGGCGAGGGTGCTACCCACTGTGCCAAGCCTGCCACTCTCGATGTAAACTAACAGCAAATGTCCAGGCTCTTTGAAACATTAACGAAGCAAGTGTTCCATTGCACCTCAGAGGACGTGACGGAGACCGAGGGGGGCGGGCGCTGATCTGAAGGGAGAGGTGAATGCGGAGCGGAATCAACAGCAGAAGGTGTTACCAGCTAACACACACGACAAACTGTTCGGTCACGGCCCGTTTGACTATGAAAGAGGGGCCGAGCGTTCTGCCTGATCCAGTGACACAAAGAAAGAACATTCCGCGGGAACACAGGATGATAAGCTGTCAAAGGCTTGCGTTACATGGAATTTACAGCACAGAAACAGGCCATTCGGCCCAACTGGTCTATCCCGGTGTTCATGCTCCACACGAGCCTCCTCCCTCTCTTACTTCATCTCACCCTATCAGCATATCCTTCTATTCCTTTCTCCCTCAAGTGTCTATCCAGCTTCCCCTTAAATGCATCTACGCTATCCGTCTCAACTACTCCTTGCGGTAAACAGCGAGGAGGATAGTCACAGACTTCAGGAGGACAGAGACAGACTGGTGAAATGGGCAGACGCGTGGCAGATGAGATTTAACGCAGAGAAGTGTGAAGTGATGCTTTTTGGTTGGAAGAATGAGGAGAGGCAATATAAACTAAATGGGACAATTTTAAAGGGGGTGCAGGAAGAGAGACCTGGGGTTCACATACATAAATCTTTGAAGGTGGCAGGACAAGTTGTGAAGGCTGTTAAAAAGGCATACGGGATCCTGGGCTTTATAAACAGAGGCAAAGAATACAAAAGCAAGGACTTTATGCTAAACCTTTATAAAACACCGGTTAGGCCTCAGTTGGAGTATTGTGTCCAATTCTGGGCACCGCACTTTAGGAAGGATGTCAAGGCCTTGGAGAGGGTGCAGAGGAGATTTACTAGAATGGTGCCAGGGATGAGGGTCTTCAGTTATGTGGAGAGACTGGAGAAGCTGGGATTGTTCTCCTTAGAGCAGAGAAGGTTAAGGGGAGATTTGATAGAGGTGTTCAAAATCATGAAGGGTTTTGACAGTGTAAATAAGGAGAAACTGTTTCCAGTGGCAGGAGGGTCGGTAACCAGAGGACACAGATTTAAGATAATTGGCAAAAGAACCAGAGGGGAGATGAGGAGACATTTTTTTAACACAGCGAGTTGTTATGATCTGGAATTCGCTGCCTGAAAGGGCGGTGGAAGCAGATTCAATAGTGACTTTCAAAAGGGAATTGGATAAATACTTGAAGGGGAAAAATTTGCAGGGCTGTGGGGAACAAATGGGAGGGTGTGGGACTAATTGGATGGCCCTTTTAAAAAGCCGGCACAGGCACGACGGGCCGAACGGCCTCCTTCTGAGCTGTATCATTCTGTGATTCTAAGTACAGTGGAGGATCAGGACATGCTCTGCACTCTGTGATGTCTGTTTGTAAAAGGAGCTGGCCTTGTGCATTACTGGCGATCGTCTTAATCAGTAACATTGCTACGTCTTAGTAAAGTCTCCTGGTTTCCATGGAAGCGCTATCACTGTCTCTAAAATTCTAATAAAATTGACATAAATCCTGATCCTTTTCAAATGGCTCTTGTCTTCTTCTGTATCTTCTCCACTTCATTGGCTGAAAAGCCTTTGGGACGTCCTGAGGCCGTGAAAGGTGCTATATAAATGCAAGTTCTTTTCTTTCTTATCAGGAAGCACTTCTTCACACAACGGGGAGTAGAAGTCTGGAACTCTCTCCCCCCAAAAGGCTGTGGAGGATGGGGATCAGTCGGAGCTTTCAAGCCTGAGATCGATAGATTTTTGTTGGGTAAGGGTATCGAGGGATATGGAGCTAAGGAGTTGAGGTGCAGATCAGACATGATCTAATTGAATGGCGGAGCAGGCTCGAGGGGCTGAATGGCCTCCTCCTGTTCCTGTATAACAGGCTCGAGGAGCTGAATGGCCTACTCCTGTTCCCATGTAACAGGCTCGAGGGGCTGAATATTTTTTGTTTGTTCATGGGATGTGGGCGTCGCTGGCGAGGCCGGCATTTATTGCCCATCCCTAATTGCCCTTGAGAAGGTGGTGGTGAGCCGCCTTCTTGAACCGCTGCAGTCCGTGTGGTGAAGGTTCTCCCACAGTGCTGTTAGGAAGGGAGTTCCAGGATTTTGACCCAGCGACGATGAAGGAACGGCCGATATATTTCCAAGTGTGTGACTTGGAGGGGAAGGTGCAGGTGGTGTGTGTCGTCCATGTGCCTGCTCCTGATCCAATGTAATAGGCTCGAGGGGCTGAATGGCCTCCTCCTGTTCCTGTGTAACAGACCCGAGGGGCTGAATGGGTCTCCTGCTGTAACTATGTAACAGGCCTGAGGGGCTGAATGGCCTCCTCCTGTTCCTGTGTAACAGGCCCGAGGGGCTGAATGGCCTACTCCTGTTCAGCCCCGTAGGGGCTCTGGCTTCTGGTCAACCATCCAACGACTCCCTGTTGGGAGGAATCCTCCTGCCGGATCGGCCAGGGTGCGATGCCAATCCCCCCCCCCTCCACGGTTGAATAGCCGGCCAACACTCACCGTCTAAATTCACGTGTGAAGAGTCATCACTTATATACTTGGTGCCGAGCCATGGTTAGAGAGACTGGGGAGGAGGGGGATCCGAAGGCTTCTTTGAAAAGATGGGTTTTCGAGAAGGTTTTTAGAGGCGAAGTAGTGGGGAGGTGGGAGGGGGGGGATGGTCGAAGGCTGTGCCCCCCGATGGTGGGGCGGAGGGAGGGGAGGAGGATCAGGAGGCTGAAGGGTGCAGGAGGAGTTCGCAGAGACGGGGGAGAACGTATGGGCATCGGGTTGCCAACTCTGGTTGGACATATTCCTGGAGGTTTCATCACATGACCTCCTGCCTCCAACCGCCCCCGCCCCCCCCACAGTCCTGCCATTGGTCGCCCGACATGTCCATCCTCACGATGCCCCGCCTTCCCACGGCCAATTGGACAGCGAACGGACTCTCCGTTACCCGATTGGGTGATTCTTGACTGTCAATCAAATAGCCTTTCCTCCCTCCTTCAATATTTTTATAACTAATAAACAAAAGTGTTCAAAGAATTCTTTTATTAAAACATTATTTTTTTTAACGCTCCCTGTGATTTTCCTCCCGGGTGTTTTGCTCACAGCGGTGTCCAGGAGATTAATCTTTAATTCCTGGAGACTCCAGGGACAATCCTGGAGACTCCAGGGACAGTCCTGGAGGGTTGGCAACCCCTAAATGGGCAGCTGGGTTTCCAACAAGTTGAGTTTATGCGGGGGTGGGAAGAGGGGGGGAACGGGAGGCCGCTGGGGTTAGTCATGTGACGCAGAACGGATAAAAATATCGGGCAGAACCGAAGGCTAAAATCTTTGTTCAATTTTAACATTGTTCTCCCTGTTTAATTCCGCACTGCTGACGGATCCGCGCAAGAACATTCCAGTGTGCCGGCGTTCCTGTTTTATTTTCCGACTGATCTTCCCTTTTCCTTCACCGCCTCAGTGTCAGCATTCCCTGATATCCGGCTCGTTTTGCCCACGGTACAGCTCGTTTCACTAGCTCATTGTGTCAAG
The DNA here is from genome assembly GCF_035084215.1 of Heptranchias perlo. Lineage (NCBI taxonomy): Eukaryota > Metazoa > Chordata > Chondrichthyes > Hexanchiformes > Hexanchidae > Heptranchias > Heptranchias perlo. The sequence continues at coordinate 21,024,543 of NC_090359.1, read as the reverse complement.
TGGTTTGAGACACGTCAACACCGAGACAGGGCCCTGTGTAAATGGAAGAGTTTAACTCCTTCATATTAATATCCCAAATGCCACATTGATTCGATTCTCATTTTAATCAATGGGACCAAAGATAGCCCAACTCATAAATGTTCCACCATCGTCCGATCGAGTCCCAGTCTGTATACAGGACACTGTCTGTGTACTGGATCCAGTCTGTGTACAGGATCTAGTCTGTGTACCGGACCCAGTCTGTGTACCGGACCCAGTCTGTGTACCGGATCCAGTCTGTATACAGGACCCAGTCTGTGTACCGGACCCAGTCTGTGTACAGGACCCAGTCTGTGTACTGGATCCAGTCTGTGTACAGGATCTAGTCTGTGTACCGGACCCAGTCTGTGTACAGGACCCAGTCTGTGTACAGGATCTAGTCTGTGTACCGGACCCAGTCTGTGTACAGGATCCAGTCTGTGTACCGGACCCAGTCTGTGTACAGGACCCAGTCTGTGTACAGGATCTAGTCTGTGTACAGGACCCAGTCTGTGTACAGGACCCAGTCTGTGTACCAGACCCAGTCTGTGTACTGGATCCTGTCTGTGTACCAGATCCAGTCTGCGTACAGGATCCCATCTGTGTACAGGATCCCGTCTGTGTACCGGACCCAGTCTATGTACTGGATCCAGTCTGTGTACCAGACCCAGTCTGTATACTGGATCCAGTCTGTGTACCAGACCCAGTCTGTATACTGGATCCAGTCAGTGTACCGGATCCTGTCTTGTGTACCGGATCTAGTCTGTGTGCCTCTTGAAGACTGGCCTTTTTCCTAGTTCCCTTTTTAACATTAACTCATAGAGTTTTACAGGACAGAAGACGGCCATTCGGCCCATCATGCCTGTGCTGACTCTCTGACAGAGCTATCTCCCTTAGTCCCTATCCCCTGCCCATTTCCCCGCACATTTTTTAAAAAACTTTTCTTTTTCAAAGATTTATCCCCTTCCCTTTTAAAAGCTATGCTGGATTCATGCTTCCTCCATTGTTTCTGACCGGACTTTCCATGTCATAACACCCCCCAGCCTAAAAGATAATTATCACCCCTCGATTGGTTCAATTGATACCCTCGACTTACTGACTCACCGAACCAGTGGAAATAGTTTTACTCGTCCCTTCGATTTTTGCGGTTCACATGCAGTGCGATGTGGTGCCGACCGTGGGGAGGGCAGATATCTGCGGGCCAGACTGTGTCCTTGGACCTCCCTCCGCCCCTGTGGGACTGGGATTTGGGAACGGGAAAGGAGGAATCATAGGGGCATTCGCTGGCTAGGGTATTTAATGAGGGGCCGCTGCAGGATTCCATCCCTCCTAATACTCCTGCCTCACGCTGGAGAAATGGGACTAAAGTGGAGCGAGCGCAGAGTTCCAGGATAGGACACAGGGGGTGGGAGGGAAAGCTAAATGGGAAAAGGGATGAAAAAAAGGGAAAAGAAATTGGAACTTCATGGGAAAAATAAACCGTTTTGCTGTTGGGGAATTCCCTGGAGATTGCATGGAAGCCCTTTCGTTTTGGGATGGGTCCGGGAATACCCTGGTGGCCCCGCCCCTTCCTGCTCCCCACAGGCCCCACTCACTCACCTGTGGTCCCTCCCACCTGAGGGTCCTGCCGCTCTCACCTGTGGGCCCCACCCACTCACCTGTGTCCCTCTCACCTGTGGGCACCGCCCCCTCGCTCCTGTGAGCCCCACCTACTCACCTGTGCTCCCACCCACTCACCTGTGGGCCTTACCCAGTCACCTGTGGGTCCCTCCCACTCACCTGTGGGCCTTACCCACTCACCTGTGGGTCCCTCCCACTCACCTGTGGGTCCCTCCCACTCACCTGTGTCCCTCTCACCTGTGGGTCCCTCCCACTCACTGGTGTCCCTCTCACCTGTGGGTCCCTCCCGCTCACTGGTGTCCCTCTCACCTGTGGGTCCCTCCCACTCACCTGTGTCCCTCTCACCTGTGGGTGCCGCTCCCTCTCAACTGTGGGCCCCGCCCCCTCGCACCTGTGGGTCCCTCCCACTCACCTGTGTCCCTCTCACCTGTGGGTGCCGCTCCCTCTCAACTGTGGGCCCCGCCCCCTCGCACCTGTGGGTCCCTCCCACTCACCTGTGTCCCTCTCACTTGTGGGCCCGGCCCCCACTCACCTGGGGGCCCCACCCACTCACCTGTGGGTCCCTCCCGCTCACTGGTGTCCCTTTCAGCTGTGGGCCCCGCCCCCTCGCACCTGTCGGTCCCTCCCACTCACCTGTGGGTTCCTCCCACTCGCCTGTGTCCCACTCACCTGTGGGTCCACCCACTCACCTGTGGTTCTCTCCCACTCACCTGTGTCCCTCTCACCTGTGGGCCGCGCCCCCACTCAACTGTCTCCCTCTCACCTGTGGGCCCCACCCCCACTCAACTGTCTCTCTCTCACCTGTGGGCCCCACCCTCTCTCACCTGTGGGCCCCACCCCCTCTCACCTGTCTCTCTCTCACCTGTGGGCCCGGCCCCCTCTCACCTGTGGGCCCCACCCCCTCTCACCTGTCTCTCTCTCACCTGTGGGCCCCACCCCCTCTCACCTGTCTCTCTCTCACCTGTGGGCCCCACCCCCTCTCACCTGTCTCTCTCTCTCACCTGTGGGCCCCACCCCCTCTCACCTGTCTCTCTCTCACCTGTGGGCCCCACCCCCTCTCACCTGTCTCCCTCTCACCTGTGGGCCCCACCCCCTCTCACCTGTCTCCCTCTCACCTGTGGGCCCCACCCCCTCTCACCTGTCTCCCTCTCACCTGTGGGCCCGGCCCCCTCTCACCTGTCTCCCTCTCACCTGTGGGCCCGGCCCCCTCTCACCAGTGGGTCCACCCCCTCTCACCTATGTCCCTCTCACCTGTGGGCCCCGCCCCTCTCACCTGTGGGCCCCGCCCCCTTTCACCTGTCTCCCTCTCACCTGTGGGCCCCGCCCCCTCTCACCTCTGGCCCCGCCCCCTCTCACCTGCGGGCCCCGCCCCCTCTCACCTGTGGGCCCCGCCCCCTCTCACCTGTCTCCCTCTCACCTGCGGGCCCCGCCCCCTCTCACCTGCGGGCCCCGCCCCCTCTCACCTGCGGGCCCCGCCCCTCTCACCTGTGGGCCCCGCCCCCTCTCACCTGTCTCCCTCTCACCTGCGGGCCCCGCCCCCTCTCACCTGCGGGCCCCGCCCCCTCTCACCTGCGGGCCCCGCCCACACCTGGCCCATCCCGGACCCAATCCCCAGACTCAGCGCTGGAGCCGGAGCCGCCAGGTAAGCGAGGCGGGCGGGAGAGAGAGAGAGAGAGAGGGGGAAGGGGGTCCGGCTCTGAACTTTGCCTTTAATCTCCACCGTCCAAGCGGATGGAAGTGCCCGGCCGTCCGAGCGCCGGCCCCGCTGCTGCAGAGCGGGAGTCTTAAAGGCGCAGGGCGGCCGGGGAGGAGGGGGGGTGGGGGCTCATTATCTGTCGGCCCACTCCATTTATCTGTGCCAACTTTTCCTGCAAGTTTCTCTTAAGAAACTGGCCTGGGGACAATCACTTTCCCTTTTTTAATCCTGCCAGAGTGAGGAAGTTTGAAATGCCTTTGTGAAAAGTTTTTTTTTTGGTATTAAGTAATTTGGCTGATAAACCAGGGCATCTCATGTGAAAACATTTCCTTTTTGGTGTCGGTGTGTCTGAATCTGTCTTTCGCATTCCTCTGAGTCCTGCTCCGACACGTTGCCTGGTTTGCGCACAGGGCCTAGTTAGATTTGTCACAAAAAAAGGAAATTAAAAATTGCAATTTCTTTTTTCACTGCTACCTCTTATCTTCTTGCAATGCGGAAGTTTCTCTTTGTGTATTTTACTCTCTGAGTCACCAGGCAGCTCTGACAGTGCCCCTGTCGTTAACACCTTCAATACACGTGCTCTCTCAGTTCTACCTGGATCTCAGTTTCCACCCGAATCTTAGTTTCCACCCGAATCTTAGTTTTCACCCGCATTTTATCTCAGTTTCCACCCGGATCTCAGTTTCCACCCAGATCTTAGTTTCCATCGGGATCTTATCTTAGTTTTCACCCGCATTTTATCTCAGTTTCCACCCGGATCTTAGTTTCCACCCAGATCTTATCTTAGTTTCCAACCAGATCTTAGTTACCACCCAGATCTTATCTTAGTTTCCACCCAGATCTTATCTTAGTTTCCACCCAGATCTTATCTTAGTTTCCACCCAGATCTTAGTTTCCACCTGGATCTTAGTTTCCACCCAGATCTGATCTTAGTTTCCACCCAGATCTGATCTTAGTTTCCACCCGGATCTTATCTTAGTTTCCACCCAGATCTTATCTTAGTTTCCACCCAGATCTTAGTTTCCACCTGGATCTTAGTTTCCACCCAGATCTGATCTTAGTTTCCACCCAGATCTGATCTTAGTTTCCACCCGGATCTTACCTTAGTTTCCACCCGGATCTTAGTTTCCAACTGCATTTCATCTCAGTTTTGCACGCAGGTCTTAGTTTCGTACCCGAATCCTAGTTTCTACCTGGATCTTTGTTTCACAGCTTTGTTGATGTTGAGCAGTCTGTAATTAAGGCAGAATGTGCTGCCAGTAAGTCACAATGGAGAGGCTGGTTTGGAGGTTTGACTCACAGAAGCTGGATATTGTGCGAGTGGGGAGCAGTGGTGAGAGCAACGTGACTTGCCTCAGTTAAATGTAAAGTGAACGGCTCGTTACTGGTGGATCGCATGTCAGCTTGGCTCGGTTGCTAGCACTCCCACCTCCCCAGTCAGAAAGTCATGGGTTCAAACCTCCCTCCAGTGACTTGAGCGCATAATACAGGCCGACACTCCCAGTGCCTGTATTGAGGGAGTGCTGCGCTGTCGGAGGTGCTGTCTTTCGGACGAGACATTAAACCGAGGCCTTGTCTGCCCTCTCGGAAAAGATCCCACAGCCACAATTTGAGAAAGAGCAGAGAGTTTTTCTGGTATCTTGAACACGTTGTTGTTTATGGGATCTTGCTATGGGCAAATTGGCACCCATGATTGAATGCAAAGCAACTTTGACTACATTTCAAAGGTTTCCTTTTATTGTGTAACACCTTGAAATGTCCTGAGGACAAAAAAAACAATTGGAAATTCTTTCTTTTGGCCCAGACTGACTCCCAGTTACCAAACACCTCGAATTTAAAATTCTCATTCCTGTGTTTAAATCTCTTCATGGCCTCGCCTCTCCCTATCTCTGTATCCTTCTCCAGCCTACAACCCTCTGAGATTGTTGTGTTCCTCCAACTCTGGCCTCTCCTGCAACCCCCCACTCCCTTCACCCCACCATTGGCGGCCGTTCGGCCCAACAGGTCCATGTGAGCCTCCTCCCTCCCTTCTTCATCTAACCCCTAAGGCCCTAAGCTCTGGAATTCCCTCCCTAAACCTCTCCGCCTCTCTCTCCTCCTTTAAGACGCTCCTTAAAACCTCCCTCTTGGTCACCTGTCCTAATATCTCCTTATGTGGCTCGGTGTCAAATTTTGTTTGATAATCGCTCCTGTGAAGCTCCTTGGGACGTTTTACTATGATAACGGCGCTATATAAATGCAAGATGTTGCTGTTTGGGCGCCATGGTTACGGATGATGCTGCTGAGGGGTTAGCATGAAGAGGAGGAGAGCCAGGCTGAAGTCTGGTGCCATCCTTGGGAGGGTGGGAGGAGATGCATTGAAGGTGACCGAGTGCAATACTTGATCTTCTCAAGCACCATGGAGAGGCCGAGGAGCTCTGCAGCCACCAAGGATGTTGTTGGTGACTTTGACTGTGGCTAGGGAGGACAGTCGCCTGAACAACAACCATTTTAGACCATAAGACCATAAAACCATAAGAGATAGAAGCAGGAGTAGGCCATTTGGCCCCTCGAGCCTGCTCCACCATTCAATGAGATCATGGCTGATCTGATTTTTACCTCAACTCCACTTTCCCGCCCTTTCCCCATATCCTTTGACTCCCTTGCTGATCAAAAATGTGTCTAACTCTGCCTTAAATGTAGTCAATGACTCAGCCTCCACAGTTTTTTGGGGTAAAGAATTCCAAAGATTCACGACCCTCTGGGAGAAGAAATTCCTCCTCATTTCCGTCTTAAACGGGCGACCCCTTATTCTGAGACTATGCCCCCTTGTTTTAGATTCCCCCATGAGGGGTAACATCCTCTCAGCATCTACCCTATCGAGTCCCCTCAGAATCTTGTATGTTTCAATAAGATCTCCTCTCATTCTTCTAAACTCCAATGAGTATAGATCCAACCTGTTCAATCTTTCCTCATTTAATTTTCATTTATATAGTGCCTTTAACGTAGGAAAACGCCTCAAGATACTTCACAAAGGGGTAATCAGACCAAAATGGACGCCGAGCCAAAGCAGGAGATATTAGAAGAGATGACCAAAAACTTGGTCAAAAAAGTGGGTTTTAAGAAGGGCCTTAAAGGCCTGACTTTGCCCTCTTATGCATCTCAAATCAACAGATTAAGAACATAAGAAATAGGAGCAGGAGTAGGCCATACGGCCCCTCGAACCTGCTCCGCCATTCAATAAGATCATGGCTGATCTTTCACCTCAATTCCACTTTCCCGCCCGATCCCCATATCCCTTGATTCCCTTAGAGTCCAAAAATCTATCGATCTCAGTCTTGAATATACTCAACGACTGAGCATCCACAGCCCTCTGGCGTAGAGAATTCTAAAGATTCACAACCCTCTGAGTGAAGAAATTCCTCCTCATCTCAGTCCTAAATGTCCGACACCTTATCCTGGGACTATGACCTCTAGTTCTAGACCCTCCAGCCAGGGGAGACAACCTCTCAGCATCTACCCTGTCAAGCCCTCTTAGAATCTTAAATGTTTCGATGAGATCACCTCTCATTCTTCTAAACTCCAGAGAGCATAGGCCCATTCTACTCAATCTCTCCTCATAGGACAACCCTCTCATCCCAGGAAAAAATTTGATTGGGGTCTCCTCAGCTCAGTCGCCACCAACCCTGTTTAGTGACTAGATTAGGGTTGCCAACTCTGGTCGGGCCTACTCCTGGAGATGTCACCCCATGACCGCCTGCCTCCAACCGCCCCACCCCCCATGCTCCCCCGCCATTGGTCGCCCGACATGTCCATCCTCACGATGCTCCGCCTTCCCACGGCCAATTGGGAAGTGAATGGACTCTTCATTCCCTGATTGGATGATTCTTGACTGTCATTCAAACAGCCTTTTCTCCCCCCACCCCCATGTCCAACATTTTTATAACTTATAAAGAATTTTTTTTTGAAACCACAACATTTTAAGGTCCCGATGACATTTCTCCCTGGTTTTTGCTCACAGCAGTGTCCTGGAGATTAATCTTTAATTCCTGGAGACTCCAGGACAATCCTGGAGGGTTGGCGGTCCTCGGCTGGATGCAACCTGGTTTTGGACACCTTACTCTCGGAAGGACGTGGAGAGGGTGCAGAAGAGATGATCCCAGGGCTGAGAGTGATGAGGAGAGACTTGAGAAACTGGGACTCTTTTCATTAGAGCAGAGAAGGTTGAGAGGAGGTCTCATCGAGATGTTCAGAATTATGAGGGGCTTTGATAAAGTAAATCAGGAGAAACTAAAGAAGAAGGCCCACCTACTCCAGCTCGGAACTGTGGAGGAGCAGAGAGATTGAGGGGTCCAAGTATAGAAATCACTAAAAGCTTGTTGACAGATACAAAAAATAATTTTAAAAGGCTAATGGAATGTTGGCCTTTATCTCAAGAGGGCTGGAATACAAAGGGGAGGAAGTTATGTTAGAGTTATATAAAGCTCTGGTTAGACCCCATCTGGAGCACTGCGTTCAGTTCTGGGCACCGCACCTCAGGAAGGATATATTGGCCTTGGAGGGGGTGCAGCGCAGATTCACTGGAATGATATCAGTAGAGGAAAAGTACTGGAGAAATTAATGGGACTAAAAGCCAATACATCCCCTGGACCTGATGGCCTACATCCAAGGGTTCTAAAAGAGGTGGCTGCAGAGATAGTGGATGCATTGGTTATGATCTTCCAAAATTCCCTAGATTCTAGAATAGTCCCACTGGATTGGAAGATAGCAAATGTAACCCCACTATTTAAGAAAGGAGGGAGAGAGAAAACAGGGAACTACAGGCCAGTTAGCCTGACATCAGTAGTCGGGAAAATGCTGGAATCCATTATTAAGGAGGTGATCTCATCGAAACGTATAAGATTCTGAGGGGGCTTGACAGGGTAGAGGCTGAGAGGCTGTTTCCCCTGGCTGGAGGGTCTAGAACTTAGGGGGTGTAGTCGCAGGATAAGTGCTAACAGGGCACTTAGAAAATCATAATATGATTAGGCAGAGTCAACATGGTTCTATGAAAGGGAAATTGTGTTTGACAAATTTATTAGAGTTTTTTGAGGGTGTAACTAGCAGGGTAGATAAAGGGGAGCCAGTGGATGTAGTATATTTGGATTTTCAAAAGGCATTCGATAAGGTGCCACATAAAAGGTTGTTACACAAGATAAGGGCTCATGGGATTGGGGTAATATATTAGCATGGGTTGAGGATTGGTTAACGGACAGAAAACAGAGAGTGGGGATAAACGGGTCATTTTCGGGTTGGCAGGCTGTAACTAGTGGGGTGCCGCAGGGATCAGTGCTGGGGCCTCAGCTATTTACAATCTATATTAATGACTTAGATGAAGGGACCGAGTGTAATGTATCCCAGTTTGCTGATGATACAAAGCTAGGTGGGAGAGTAAGCTGTGAGGAGGCACTATGTCTGCAAAAGGATATTAACAGGTTAAGTGAGTGGGCGAGAAGGGGCAGAGGGAGTATAATGTGGGGAAACGTGAGGTTATTCACTTTGATAGGAAGAATAGAAAAACAGATTCTTTTTTAAATGGTGAGAAACTATTAAATGTTGGTGTTCAGAGGGATTTGGGTGTCCTCGTACAAGAAACACAAAAAGTTAGTATGCAGGTGCAGCAAGCAGTTAGGAAGGCAAATGGTATGTTGGCCTTTATTGCAAGGGGGTTGGAGTACAAGAGTAAGGAAGTCTTACTATTGTGCAGGGCTTTGGTGAGACCTCACTGGAGTACTTTGTACAATTTTGGTCTCCTTATCTAAGGAAGGATATACTTGTCTTAGAGGCGGTGCAACAAAGGTTCACTAGATTGATTCCTGGGATGAGAGGGTTGTCCTATGAGGAGAGATTGAGTAGAATGGGCCCATACTCTCTGGAGTTTAGAAGAATGAGAGGTGATCTCATCGAAACGTATAAGATTCTGAGGGGGCTTGACAGGGTAGAGGCTGAGAGGCTGTTTCCCCTGGCTGGAGGGTCTAGAACTTAGGGGGTGTAGTCGCAGGATAAGGGGTCAGACATTTAGGACTGAGATGAGGAGGAATTTCTTCACTGAGAGGGTTGTGAATCTTTGGAATTCTCTACCCCAGAGGGCTGTGGATGCTCAGTCGTTGAATATATTCAAGGCTGAGATCGATGGATTTTTGGACTCGAGGGGAACCAAGGGATATGGGGATTGGGCGGGAAAGTGGAGTTGAGGTCGAAGATCAGCCCTGATCTTATTGAATGGTGGAGCAGGCCCGAGAGGCCGTATGGCCCACTCCTGCTCCTATTTCTTATGTTCTGATGTCCTTATAAATGACGGCCTCACCAGCGACCGCCCACACAATACAAAAACATCACGTAATTAATTACTTCAAAGCGCAGTTGGCTGTTACATAAGTAAATGCAACAGCCATTTTTGTGCACAGCAAGATCCCACAAAGAGGGCCGAGACACCTTCCCTTCCATCAAACACCTCCCCTTTGCGTACTGTACGAGAGCTGTTCTGTCCAGCCTCCGATTCCCAAAACTAACACAGCAACAAGTTAAGTGGTGCCGGTGAGATCTGGTGCAGCCGAATATTCTGTGACCGCGAGCCAGGGGAGGCCACCGGTCACCGGGAGCCATTCAAGGAACGGTTTAGGCTGAGCACATAATCCAGGCCGACACTCCCAGCGCAGGTGTCGGAGGTGCCGTCTTTTGGATGAGACGTTAAACCGAGGCCCCGTCTGCCCTCTGAGGGGGACATAAAGGATCCCACGGCCACTATTTCGAAGAAGAGCAGGGGGGAGTTCTCCCCGGGGCCCTGGCCAAAATTTATCCCTCAACCAACATCACCGAAACAGATTATCTGGTCAGTTATCTTGTGGGTGTATTTGGAACTTTGCTGTGTGCAAATTAGCAGCTGCGTTTCCAAAATTACAACAGTGTCAACACTTCAAAAATAACTCATAGGGTGTAAAGTGCTTTGGGACGTCCCAAGTTAGGGATAAGACACTGTACAAATGCAATTTCATTCTTTCATACATAATCTTAGTCTTGGAAAACCCATATTCAAAGTTAAGGAGAAATAATGAAATGTGATCAGTGCGAGGGGCAGAGAAAAATGAATAAGAAAGACCTGGTGTGGGTGATCATTGTTAGAGGCAGTGCTCTGCCCAATGGGTCAGTGTCGGAGAGAGCTCTGCCCAATGGGTCAGTGTCGCAGAGAGCTCTGTGTCCAATGGGTCAGTGTGGGAGAGAGCTCTGTGTCCAATGGGTCAGTGTGTGAGAGAGCTCTGTGTCCAATGGGTCAGTGTCGGAGAGAGCTCTGCCCAATGGGCCAGTGTGTGAGAGAGCTCTGTGTCCAATGGGTCAGTGTCGGAGAGAGCCCTGTGTACAATGGGTCAGTGTCGGAGAGAGCCCTGTGTCCAATGGGTCAGTGTGTGAGAGAGCTCTGTGTCCAATGGGTCAGTGTCGGAGAGAGCCATGTGTCCAATGGGTCAGTGTGTGAGAGAGCTCTGTGTCCAATGGGTCAGTGTGTGAGAGAGCTCTGTGTCCAATGGGTCAGTGTCGGAGAGAGCTCTGTGTCCAATGGGTCAGTGTCGGAGAGAGCCCTGTGTCCAATGGGTCAGTGTCGGAGAGAGCCCTGTGTACAATGGGTCAGTGTCGGAGAGAGCCCTGTGTCCAATGGGTCAGTGTGTGAGAGAGCTCTGTGTCCAATGGGTCAGTGTCGGAGAGAGCCCTGTGTCCAATGGGTCAGTGTCGGAGAGAGCCCTGTGTCCAATGGGTCAGTGTCGGAGAGAGCCCTGTGTCCAATGGGTCAGTGTCGGAGAGAGCCCTGTGTCCAATGGGTCAGTGTCGGAGAGAGCCCTGTGTCCAATGGGTCAGTGTCGGAGAGAGCCCTGTGTCCAATGGGTCAGTGTCGGAGAGAGCCCTGTGTCCAATGGGTCAGTGTGTGAGAGAGCCCTGTGTCCAATGGGTCAGTGTGTGAGAGAGCTCTGTGTCCAATGGGTCAGTGTCGGAGAGAGCCCTGTGTCCAATGGGTCAGTGTCGGAGAGAGCTCTGTGTCCAATGGGTCAGTGTCGGAGAGAGCTCTGTGTCCAATGGGTCAGTGTCGGAGAGAGAGCCCTGTGTCCAATGGGTCAGTGTCGGAGAGAGAGCTCTGTGTCCAATGGGTCAGTGTGTGAGAGAGCTCTGTGTCCAATGGGTCAGTGTGTGAGAGAGCCCTGTGTCCAATGGGTCAGTGTGAGAGAGAGCCCTGTGTCCAATGGGTCAGTGTCGGAGAGAGCCCTGTGTCCAATGGGTCAGTGTCGGAGAGAGCCCTGTGTCCAATGGGTCAGTGTCGGAGAGAGCCCTGTGTCCAATGGGTCAGTGTGTGAGAGAGCCCTGTGTCCAATGGGTCAGTGTCAGAGAGAGCCCTGTGTCCAATGGGTCAGTGTCGGAGAGAGCCCTGTGTCCAATGGGTCAGTGTCGGAGAGAGCTCTGTGTCCAATGGGTCAGTGTCGGAGAGAGCTCTGTGTCCAATGGGTCAGTGTCGGAGAGAGCTCTGTGTGCAATGGGTCAGTGTGTGAGAGAGCTCTGTGTCCAATGGGTCAGTGTCGGAGAGAGCCCTGTGTCCAATGGGTCAGTGTGTGAGAGAGCTCTGTGTCCAATGGGTCAGTGTCGGAGAGAGCCCTGTGTCCAATGGGTCAGTGTCGGAGAGACCTCTGTGTCCAATGGGTCAGTGTGTGTGAGAGCCCTCTGTCCAATGGGTCAGTGTCGGAGAGAGCCCTGTGTCCAATGGGTCAGTGTCGGAGAGAGCCCTGTGTCCAATGGGTCAGTGTGTGAGAGAGCTCTGTGTCCAATGGGTCAGTGTCGGAGAGAGCCCTGTGTCCAATGGGTCAGTGTCGGAGAGAGCCCTGTGTCCAATGGGTCAGTGTCGGAGAGAGCTCTGTGTCCAATGGGTCAGTGTCGGAGAGAGCTCTGTGTCCAATGGGTCAGTGTGAGAGAGAGCTCTGTGTCCAACGGGTCAGTGTGTGAGAGAGCCCTGTGTCCAATGGGTCAGTGTCGGAGAGAGCCCTGTGTCCAATGGGTCAGTGTGTGAGAGAGCCCTGTGTCCAATGGGTCAGTGTGTGAGAGAGCCCAGTGTCCAATGGGTCAGTGTGTGAGAGAGCCCTGTGTCCAATGGGTCAGTGTGTGAGAGAGCCCTGTGTCCAATGGGTCAGTGTCGGAGAGAGCCCTGTGTCCAATGGGTCAGTGTGTGAGAGAGCCCTGTGTCCAATGGGTCAGTGTCGGAGAGAGCCCTGTGTCCAATGGGTCAGTGTGTGAGAGAGCCCTGTGTCCAATAGGTCAGTGTCGGAGAGAGCTCTGTGTCCAATGGGTCAGTGTCGGAGAGAGCTCTGTGTCCAATGGGTCAGTGTCGGAGAGAGCTCTGTGTCCAATGGGTCAGTGTCGGAGAGAGAGCCCTGTGTCCAATGGGTCAGTGTCGGAGAGAGCCCTGTGTCCAATGGGTCAGTGTCGGAGAGAGCTCTGTGTCCAATGGGTCAGTGTGTGAGAGAGCCCTGTGTCCAATGGGTCAGTGTGTGAGAGAGCTCTGTGTCCAATGGGTCAGTGTCGGAGAGAGCTCTGCCCAATGGGCCAGTGTGTGAGAGAGCCCTGTGTCCAATGGGTCAGTGTGTGAGAGAGCTCTGTGTCCAATGGGTCAGTGTGTGAGAGAGCTCTGTGTCCAATGGGTCAGTGTCGGAGTGAGCTCTGCCCAATGGGCCAGTGTGTGAGAGAGCCCTGTGTCCAATGGGTCAGTGTCGGAGAGAGCTCTGTGTCTAATGGGTCAGTGTGTGAGAGAGCCCTGTGTCCAATGGGTCAGTGTCGGAGAGAGCCCTGTGTCCAATGGGTCAGTGTCGGAGAGAGCCCTGTGTCCAATGGGTCAGTGTGAGAGAGAGCTCTGTGTCCAATGGGTCAGTGTCGGAGAGAGACCTGTGTCCAATGGGTCAGTGTCGGAGAGAGCCCTGTGTCCAATGGGTCAGTGTCGGAGAGAGCCCTGTGTCCAATGGGTCAGTGTCGGAGAGAGCCCTGTGTCCAATGGGTCAGTGTCGGAGAGAGAGCTCTGTGTCCAATGGGTCAGTGTCGGAGAGAGCTCTGTGTCCAATGGGTCAGTGTCGGAGAGAGCTCTGTGTCCAATGGGTCAGTGTGTGAGAGAGCTCTGTGTCCAATGGGTCAGTGTGTGAGAGAGCTCTGTGTCCAATGGGTCAGTGTCGGAGAGAGCCCTGTGTCCAATGGGTCAGTGTGTGAGAGAGCCCTGTGTCCAATGGGTCAGTGTGTGAGAGAGCTCTGTGTCCAATGGGTCAGTGAGTGAGAGAGCCCTGTGTCCAATGGGTCAGTGTCGGAGAGAGCTCTGTGTCCAATGGGTCAGTGTGTGAGAGAGCCCTGTGTCCAATGGGTCAGTGTCGGAGAGAGCCCTGTGTCCAATGGGTCAGTGTGTGAGAGAGCTCTGTGTCCAATGGGTCAGTGTGTGAGAGAGCCCTGTGTCCAATGGGTCAGTGTCGGAGAGAGCTCTGTGTCCAATGGGTCAGTGTGTGAGAGAGCCCTGTGTCCAATGGGTCAGTGTCGGAGAGAGCCCTGTGTCCAATGGGTCAGTGTCGGAGAGAGCTCTGTGTCCAATGGGTCAGTGTCGGAGAGAGCCCTGTGTCCAATGGGTCAGTGTGTGAGAGAGCTCTGTGTCCAATGGGTCAGTGTCGGAGAGAGCCCTGTGTCCAATGGGTCAGTGTCGGAGAGAGCCCTGTGTCCAATGGGTCAGTGTCGGAGAGAGCCCTGTGTCCAATGGGTCAGTGTCGGAGAGAGCTCTGTGTCCAATGGGTCAGTGTCGGAGAGAGCCCTGTGTCCAATGGGTCAGTGTCGGAGAGAGCCCTGTGTCCAATAGGTCAGTGTGTGAGAGAGCTCTGTGTCCAATGGGTCAGTGTGTGAGAGAGCCCTGTGTCCAATGGGTCAGTGTCGGAGAGAGCTCTGTGTCCAATGGGTCAGTGTGTGAGAGAGCCCTGTGTCCAATGGGTCAGTGTCGGAGAGAGCCCTGTGTCCAATGGGTCAGTGTGTGAGAGAGCTCTGTGTCCAATGGGTCAGTGTGTGAGAGAGCCCTGTGTCCAATGGGTCAGTGTCGGAGAGAGCTCTGTGTCCAATGGGTCAGTGTGTGAGAGAGCCCTGTGTCCAATGGGTCAGTGTCGGAGAGAGCTCTGTGTCCAATGGGTCAGTGTGTGAGAGAGCTCTGTGTCCAATGGGTCAGTGTCGGAGAGAGTCCTGTGTCCAATGGGTCAGTGTCGGAGAGAGCTCTGTGTCCAATGGGTCAGTGTGAGAGAGAGCCCTGTGTCCAATGGGTCAGTGTGAGAGAGAGCCCTGTGTCCAATGGGTCAGTGTCGGAGAGAGCCCTGTGTCCAATGGGTCATTGTGTGAGAGAGCCCTGTGTCCAATGGGTCAGTGTCGGAGAGAGCCCTGTGTCCAATGGGTCAGTGTCGGAGAGAGCCCTGTGTCCAATGGGTCAGTGTCGGAGAGAGCTCTGTGTCCAATGTGTCAGTGTCGGAGAGAGCTCTGTGTCCAATGGGTCAGTGTCGGAGAGAGCTCTGTGTCCAATGGGTCAGTGTCGGAGAGAGCTCTGTGTCCAATGGGTCAGTGTGTGTGAGAGCCCTGTGTCCAATGGGTCAGTGTCGGAGAGAGCCCTGTGTCCAATGGGTCAGTGTCGGAGAGAGCTCTGTGTCCAATGGGTCAGTGTCGGAGAGAGCTCTGTGTCCAATGGGTCAGTGTCGGAGAGAGCCCTGTGTCCAATGGGTCAGTGTGTGAGAGAGCTCTGTGTCCAATGGGTCAGTGTCGGAGAGAGCTCTGTGTCCAATGGGTCAGTGTGTGTGAGAGCCCTGTGTCCAATGGGTCAGTGTCGGAGAGAGCCCTGTGTCCAATGGGTCAGTGTCGGAGAGAGCTCTGTGTCCAATGGGTCAGTGTCGGAGAGAGCCCTGTGTCCAATGGGTCAGTGTCGGAGAGAGCTCTGTGTCCAATGGGTCAGTGTCGGAGAGAGCCCTGCGTCCAATGGGTCAGTGTGTGAGAGAGCCCTGTGTCCAATGGGTCAGTGTCGGAGAGAGCTCTGTGTCCAATGGGTCAGTGTCGGAGAGAGCTCTGTGTCCAATGGGTCAGTGTGAGAGAGAGCCCTGTGTCCAATGGGTCAGTGTGTGAGAGAGCTCTGTGTCCAATGGGTCAGTGTGAGAGAGAGCCCTGTGTCCAATGGGTCAGTGTCGGATAGAGCCCTGTGTCCAATGGGTCAGTGTGAGAGAGAGCCCTGTGTCCAAAGGGTCAGTGTCGGAGAGAGCTCTGTGTCCAATGGGTCAGTGTGTGATATAACTCTGTGTCCAATGGGTCAGCGTCGGAGAGAGAGCTCTGTGTCCAATGGGCCAGTGTGTGAGAGAGCCCTGTGTCCAATGGGTCAGTGTCAGAGAGAGCTCTGCCCAATGGGCCAGTGTGTGAGAGACCTCTGTGTCCAATGGGTCAGTGTCGGAGAGAGTCCTGTGTCCAATGGGTCAGTGTCGGAGAGAGCTCTGTGTCCAATGGGTCAGCGTCGGAGAGAGCCCTGTGTCCAATGGGTCATTGTGTGAGAGAGCCCTGTGTCCAATGGGTCAGTGTCGGAGAGAGCCCTGTGTCCAATGGGTCAGTGTCGGAGAGAGCTCTGTGTCCAATGGGTCAGTGTCGGAGAGAGCCCTGTGTCCAATGGATCAGTGTGAGAGAGAGCCCTGTGTCCAATGGGTCAGTGTGTGAGAGAGCTCTGTGTCCAATGGGTCAGTGTGTGAGAGAGCCCTGTGTCCAATGGGTCAGTGTCGGAGAGAGCTCTGTGTCCAATGGGTCAGTGTGTGAGAGAGCCCTGTGTCCAATGGGTCAGTGTCGGAGAGAGCCCTGTGTCCAATGGGTCAGTGTGTGAGAGAGCTCTGTGTCCAATGGGTCAGTGTCGGAGAGAGCTCTGTGTCCAATGGGTCAGTGTCGGAGAGAGCCCTGTGTCCAATGGGTCAGTGTCGGAGAGAGCCCTGTGTACAATGGGTCAGTGTCGGAGAGAGCCCTGTGTCCAATGGGTCAGTGTGTGAGAGAGCTCTGTGTCCAATGGGTCAGTGTCGGAGAGAGCCCTGTGTCCAATGGGTCAGTGTCGGAGAGAGCCCTGTGTCCAATGGGTCAGTGTCGGAGAGAGCCCTGTGTCCAATGGGTCAGTGTCGGAGAGAGCCCTGTGTCCAATGGGTCAGTGTCGGAGAGAGCCCTGTGTCCAATGGGTCAGTGTCGGAGAGAGCCCTGTGTCCAATGGGTCAGTGTCGGAGAGAGCCCTGTGTCCAATGGGTCAGTGTGTGAGAGAGCCCTGTGTCCAATGGGTCAGTGTGTGAGAGAGCTCTGTGTCCAATGGGTCAGTGTCGGAGAGAGCCCTGTGTCCAATGGGTCAGTGTCGGAGAGAGCTCTGTGTCCAATGGGTCAGTGTCGGAGAGAGCTCTGTGTCCAATGGGTCAGTGTCGGAGAGAGAGCCCTGTGTCCAATGGGTCAGTGTCGGAGAGAGAGCTCTGTGTCCAATGGGTCAGTGTGTGAGAGAGCTCTGTGTCCAATGGGTCAGTGTGTGAGAGAGCCCTGTGTCCAATGGGTCAGTGTGAGAGAGAGCCCTGTGTCCAATGGGTCAGTGTCGGAGAGAGCCCTGTGTCCAATGGGTCAGTGTGTGAGAGAGCCCTGTGTCCAATGGGTCAGTGTGAGAGAGAGCCCTGTGTCCAATGGGTCAGTGTCGGAGAGAGCCCTGTGTCCAATGGGTCAGTGTCGGAGAGAGCCCTGTGTCCAATGGGTCAGTGTCGGAGAGAGCCCTGTGTCCAATGGGTCAGTGTGTGAGAGAGCCCTGTGTCCAATGGGTCAGTGTCAGAGAGAGCCCTGTGTCCAATGGGTCAGTGTCGGAGAGAGCCCTGTGTCCAATGGGTCAGTGTCGGAGAGAGCTCTGTGTCCAATGGGTCAGTGTCGGAGAGAGCCCTGTGTCCAATGGGTCAGTGTGTGAGAGAGCTCTGTGTCCAATGGGTCAGTGTCGGAGAGAGCCCTGTGTCCAATGGGTCAGTGTCGGAGAGACCTCTGTGTCCAATGGGTCAGTGTGTGTGAGAGCCCTCTGTCCAATGGGTCAGTGTCGGAGAGAGCCCTGTGTCCAATGGGTCAGTGTCGGAGAGAGCCCTGTGTCCAATGGGTCAGTGTGTGAGAGAGCTCTGTGTCCAATGGGTCAGTGTCGGAGAGAGCCCTGTGTCCAATGGGTCAGTGTCGGAGAGAGCCCTGTGTCCAATGGGTCAGTGTCGGAGAGAGCTCTGTGTCCAATGGGTCAGTGTCGGAGAGAGCTCTGTGTCCAATGGGTCAGTGTGAGAGAGAGCTCTGTGTCCAACGGGTCAGTGTGTGAGAGAGCCCTGTGTCCAATGGGTCAGTGTCGGAGAGAGCCCTGTGTCCAATGGGTCAGTGTGTGAGAGAGCCCTGTGTCCAATGGGTCAGTGTGTGAGAGAGCCCAGTGTCCAATGGGTCAGTGTGTGAGAGAGCCCTGTGTCCAATGGGTCAGTGTGTGAGAGAGCCCTGTGTCCAATGGGTCAGTGTCGGAGAGAGCCCTGTGTCCAATGGGTCAGTGTGTGAGAGAGCCCTGTGTCCAATGGGTCAGTGTCGGAGAGAGCCCTGTGTCCAATGGGTCAGTGTGTGAGAGAGCCCTGTGTCCAATAGGTCAGTGTCGGAGAGAGCTCTGTGTCCAATGGGTCAGTGTCGGAGAGAGCTCTGTGTCCAATGGGTCAGTGTCGGAGAGAGCTCTGTGTCCAATGGGTCAGTGTCGGAGAGAGAGCCCTGTGTCCAATGGGTCAGTGTCGGAGAGAGCCCTGTGTCCAATGGGTCAGTGTCGGAGAGAGCTCTGTGTCCAATGGGTCAGTGTGTGAGAGAGCCCTGTGTCCAATGGGTCAGTGTGTGAGAGAGCTCTGTGTCCAATGGGTCAGTGTCGGAGAGAGCTCTGCCCAATGGGCCAGTGTGTGAGAGAGCCCTGTGTCCAATGGGTCAGTGTGTGAGAGAGCTCTGTGTCCAATGGGTCAGTGTGTGAGAGAGCTCTGTGTCCAATGGGTCAGTGTCGGAGTGAGCTCTGCCCAATGGGCCAGTGTGTGAGAGAGCCCTGTGTCCAATGGGTCAGTGTCGGAGAGAGCTCTGTGTCTAATGGGTCAGTGTGTGAGAGAGCCCTGTGTCCAATGGGTCAGTGTCGGAGAGAGCCCTGTGTCCAATGGGTCAGTGTCGGAGAGAGCCCTGTGTCCAATGGGTCAGTGTGAGAGAGAGCTCTGTGTCCAATGGGTCAGTGTCGGAGAGAGACCTGTGTCCAATGGGTCAGTGTCGGAGAGAGCCCTGTGTCCAATGGGTCAGTGTCGGAGAGAGCCCTGTGTCCAATGGGTCAGTGTCGGAGAGAGCCCTGTGTCCAATGGGTCAGTGTCGGAGAGAGAGCTCTGTGTCCAATGGGTCAGTGTCGGAGAGAGCTCTGTGTCCAATGGGTCAGTGTCGGAGAGAGCTCTGTGTCCAATGGGTCAGTGTGTGAGAGAGCTCTGTGTCCAATGGGTCAGTGTGTGAGAGAGCTCTGTGTCCAATGGGTCAGTGTCGGAGAGAGCCCTGTGTCCAATGGGTCAGTGTGTGAGAGAGCCCTGTGTCCAATGGGTCAGTGTGTGAGAGAGCTCTGTGTCCAATGGGTCAGTGAGTGAGAGAGCCCTGTGTCCAATGGGTCAGTGTCGGAGAGAGCTCTGTGTCCAATGGGTCAGTGTGTGAGAGAGCCCTGTGTCCAATGGGTCAGTGTCGGAGAGAGCCCTGTGTCCAATGGGTCAGTGTGTGAGAGAGCTCTGTGTCCAATGGGTCAGTGTGTGAGAGAGCCCTGTGTCCAATGGGTCAGTGTCGGAGAGAGCTCTGTGTCCAATGGGTCAGTGTGTGAGAGAGCCCTGTGTCCAATGGGTCAGTGTCGGAGAGAGCCCTGTGTCCAATGGGTCAGTGTCGGAGAGAGCTCTGTGTCCAATGGGTCAGTGTCGGAGAGAGCCCTGTGTCCAATGGGTCAGTGTGTGAGAGAGCTCTGTGTCCAATGGGTCAGTGTCGGAGAGAGCCCTGTGTCCAATGGGTCAGTGTCGGAGAGAGCCCTGTGTCCAATGGGTCAGTGTCGGAGAGAGCCCTGTGTCCAATGGGTCAGTGTCGGAGAGAGCTCTGTGTCCAATGGGTCAGTGTCGGAGAGAGCCCTGTGTCCAATGGGTCAGTGTCGGAGAGAGCCCTGTGTCCAATGGGTCAGTGTGTGAGAGAGCTCTGTGTCCAATGGGTCAGTGTGTGAGAGAGCCCTGTGTCCAATGGGTCAGTGTCGGAGAGAGCTCTGTGTCCAATGGGTCAGTGTGTGAGAGAGCCCTGTGTCCAATGGGTCAGTGTCGGAGAGAGCCCTGTGTCCAATGGGTCAGTGTGTGAGAGAGCTCTGTGTCCAATGGGTCAGTGTGTGAGAGAGCCCTGTGTCCAATGGGTCAGTGTCGGAGAGAGCTCTGTGTCCAATGGGTCAGTGTGTGAGAGAGCCCTGTGTCCAATGGGTCAGTGTCGGAGAGAGCTCTGTGTCCAATGGGTCAGTGTGTGAGAGAGCTCTGTGTCCAATGGGTCAGTGTCGGAGAGAGTCCTGTGTCCAATGGGTCAGTGTCGGAGAGAGCTCTGTGTCCAATGGGTCAGTGTGAGAGAGAGCCCTGTGTCCAATGGGTCAGTGTGAGAGAGAGCCCTGTGTCCAATGGGTCAGTGTCGGAGAGAGCCCTGTGTCCAATGGGTCATTGTGTGAGAGAGCCCTGTGTCCAATGGGTCAGTGTCGGAGAGAGCCCTGTGTCCAATGGGTCAGTGTCGGAGAGAGCCCTGTGTCCAATGGGTCAGTGTCGGAGAGAGCTCTGTGTCCAATGTGTCAGTGTCGGAGAGAGCTCTGTGTCCAATGGGTCAGTGTCGGAGAGAGCTCTGTGTCCAATGGGTCAGTGTCGGAGAGAGCTCTGTGTCCAATGGGTCAGTGTGTGTGAGAGCCCTGTGTCCAATGGGTCAGTGTCGGAGAGAGCCCTGTGTCCAATGGGTCAGTGTCGGAGAGAGCTCTGTGTCCAATGGGTCAGTGTCGGAGAGAGCTCTGTGTCCAATGGGTCAGTGTCGGAGAGAGCCCTGTGTCCAATGGGTCAGTGTGTGAGAGAGCTCTGTGTCCAATGGGTCAGTGTCGGAGAGAGCTCTGTGTCCAATGGGTCAGTGTGTGTGAGAGCCCTGTGTCCAATGGGTCAGTGTCGGAGAGAGCCCTGTGTCCAATGGGTCAGTGTCGGAGAGAGCTCTGTGTCCAATGGGTCAGTGTCGGAGAGAGCCCTGTGTCCAATGGGTCAGTGTCGGAGAGAGCTCTGTGTCCAATGGGTCAGTGTCGGAGAGAGCCCTGCGTCCAATGGGTCAGTGTGTGAGAGAGCCCTGTGTCCAATGGGTCAGTGTCGGAGAGAGCTCTGTGTCCAATGGGTCAGTGTCGGAGAGAGCTCTGTGTCCAATGGGTCAGTGTGAGAGAGAGCCCTGTGTCCAATGGGTCAGTGTGTGAGAGAGCTCTGTGTCCAATGGGTCAGTGTGAGAGAGAGCCCTGTGTCCAATGGGTCAGTGTCGGATAGAGCCCTGTGTCCAATGGGTCAGTGTGAGAGAGAGCCCTGTGTCCAAAGGGTCAGTGTCGGAGAGAGCTCTGTGTCCAATGGGTCAGTGTGTGATATAACTCTGTGTCCAATGGGTCAGCGTCGGAGAGAGAGCTCTGTGTCCAATGGGCCAGTGTGTGAGAGAGCCCTGTGTCCAATGGGTCAGTGTCAGAGAGAGCTCTGCCCAATGGGCCAGTGTGTGAGAGACCTCTGTGTCCAATGGGTCAGTGTCGGAGAGAGTCCTGTGTCCAATGGGTCAGTGTCGGAGAGAGCTCTGTGTCCAATGGGTCAGCGTCGGAGAGAGCCCTGTGTCCAATGGGTCATTGTGTGAGAGAGCCCTGTGTCCAATGGGTCAGTGTCGGAGAGAGCCCTGTGTCCAATGGGTCAGTGTCGGAGAGAGCTCTGTGTCCAATGGGTCAGTGTCGGAGAGAGCCCTGTGTCCAATGGATCAGTGTGAGAGAGAGCCCTGTGTCCAATGGGTCAGTGTGTGAGAGAGCTCTGTGTCCAATGGGTCAGTGTGTGAGAGAGCCCTGTGTCCAATGGGTCAGTGTCGGAGAGAGCTCTGTGTCCAATGGGTCAGTGTGTGAGAGAGCCCTGTGTCCAATGGGTCAGTGTCGGAGAGAGCCCTGTGTCCAATGGGTCAGTGTGTGAGAGAGCTCTGTGTCCAATGGGTCAGTGTGTGAGAGAGCCCTGTGTCCAATGGGTCAGTGTCGGAGAGAGCTCTGTGTCCAATGGGTCAGTGTGTGAGAGAGCCCTGTGTCCAATGGGTCAGTGTCGGAGAGAGCTCTGTGTCCAATGGGTCAGTGTGTGAGAGAGCTCTGTGTCCAATGGGTCAGTGTCGGAGAGAGTCCTGTGTCCAATGGGTCAGTGTCGGAGAGAGCTCTGTGTCCAATGGGTCAGTGTGAGAGAGAGCCCTGTGTCCAATGGGTCAGTGTGAGAGAGAGCCCTGTGTCCAATGGGTCAGTGTCGGAGAGAGCCCTGTGTCCAATGGGTCATTGTGTGATAGAGCCCTGTGTCCAATGGGTCAGTGTCGGAGAGAGCCCTGTGTCCAATGGGTCAGTGTCGGAGAGAGCTCTGTGTCCAATGTGTCAGTGTCGGAGAGAGCTCTGTGTCCAATGGGTCAGTGTCGGAGAGAGCTCTGTGTCCAATGGGTCAGTGTCGGAGAGAGCTCTGTGTCCAATGGGTCAGTGTGTGTGAGAGCCCTGTGTCCAATGGGTCAGTGTCGGAGAGAGCCCTGTGTCCAATGGGTCAGTGTCGGAGAGAGCTCTGTGTCCAATGGGTCAGTGTCGGAGAGAGCTCTGTGTCCAATGGGTCAGTGTCGGAGAGAGCCCTGTGTCCAATGGGTCAGTGTGTGAGAGAGCTCTGTGTCCAATGGGTCAGTGTCGGAGAGAGCTCTGTGTCCAATGGGTCAGTGTGTGTGAGAGCCCTGTGTCCAATGGGTCAGTGTCGGAGAGAGCCCTGTGTCCAATGGGTCAGTGTCGGAGAGAGCTCTGTGTCCAATGGGTCAGTGTCGGAGAGAGCCCTGTGTCCAATGGGTCAGTGTCGGAGAGAGCTCTGTGTCCAATGGGTCAGTGTGTGAGAGAGCTCTGCGTCCAATGGGTCAGTGTGTGAGAGAGCCCTGTGTCCAATGGGTCAGTGTCGGAGAGAGCTCTGTGTCCAATGGGTCAGTGTCGGAGAGAGCTCTGTGTCCAATGGGTCAGTGTGAGAGAGAGCCCTGTGTCCAATGGGTCAGTGTGTGAGAGAGCTCTGTGTCCAATGGGTCAGTGTGAGAGAGAGCTTTGTGTCCAATGGGTCAGTGTCGGATAGAGCCCTGTGTCCAATGGGTCAGTGTGAGAGAGAGCCCTGTGTCCAAAGGGTCAGTGTCGGAGAGAGCTCTGTGTCCAATGGGTCAGTGTGTGATATAACTCTGTGTCCAATGGGTCAGCGTCGGAGAGAGAGCTCTGTGTCCAATGGGCCAGTGTGTGAGAGAGCCCTGTGTCCAATGGGTCAGTGTCAGAGAGAGCTCTGCCCAATGGGCCAGTGTGTGAGAGACCTCTGTGTCCAATGGGTCAGTGTCGGAGAGAGTCCTGTGTCCAATGGGTCAGTGTCGGAGAGAGCTCTGTGTCCAATGGGTCAGCGTCGGAGAGAGCCCTGTGTCCAATGGGTCATTGTGTGAGAGAGCCCTGTGTCCAATGGGTCAGTGTCGGAGAGAGCCCTGTGTCCAATGGGTCAGTGTCGGAGAGAGCTCTGTGTCCAATGGGTCAGTGTCGGAGAGAGCCCTGTGTCCAATGGATCAGTGTGAGAGAGAGCCCTGTGTCCAATGGGTCAGTGTGTGAGAGAGCCCTGTGTCCAATGGGTCAGTGTGTGAGAGAGCCATGTGTCCAATGGGTCAGTGTGTGAGAGAGCCATGTGTCCAATGGGTCAGTGTCGGAGAGAGCCCTGTGTCCAATGGGTCAGTGTCGGAGAGAGCCCTGTGTCCAATGGGCCAGTGTCGGAGAGAGCTCTGTGTCCAATGGGTCAGTGTCGGAGAGAGCTCTGTGTCCAATGGGTCAGTGTGTGAGAGAGCCCTGTGTCCAATGGGTCAGTGTCGGAGAGAGCCCTGTGTCCAATGGGTCAGTGTCGGAGAGAGCTCTGTGTCCAATGTGTCAGTGTGAGAGAGAGCTCTGTGTCCAATGGGTCAGTGTCGGAGAGAGCCCTGTGTCCAATGGGTCAGTGTCGGAGAGAGCTCTGTGTCCAATGGGTCAGTGTCGGAGAGAGCCTTGTGTCCAATGGGTCAGTGTCGGAGAGAGCCCTGTGTCCAATGGGTCAGTCTCGGAGAGAGAGCTCTGTGTCCAATGGGTCAGTGTGAGAGAGAGCCCTGTGTCCAATGGGTCAGTGTCGGAGAGAGCTCTGTGTCCAATGGGTCAGTGTCGGAGAGAGCCCTGTGTCCAATGGGTCAGTGTCGGAGCGAGCTCTGTGTCCAATGGGTCAGTGTCGGAGAGAGCTCTGTGTCCAATGGGTCAGTGTGTGAGAGAGCTCTGTGTCCAATGGGTCAGTGTCGGAGAGAGCCCTGTGTCCAATGGGTCAGTGTCGGAGAGAGAGCTTTGTGTCCAATGGGTCAGTGTGAGAGAGAGCCCTGTGTCCAATGGGTCAGTGTCGGAGAGAGCTCTGTGTCCAATGGGTCAGTGTGAGAGAGAGCCCTGTGTCCAATGGGTCAGTGTCGGATAGAGCCCTGTGTCCAATGGGTCAGTGTGAGAGAGAGCCCTGTGTCCAATGGGTCAGTGTCGGAGAGAGCTCTGTGTCCAATGGGTCAGTGTGTGAGAGAACTCTGTGTCCAATGGGTCAGTGTCGGAGAGAGAGCTCTGTGTCCAATGGGCCAGTGTGTGAGAGAGCCCTGTGTCCAATGGGTCAGTGTCGGAGAGAGCTCTGCCCAATGGGCCAGTGTGTGAGAGAGCCCTGTGTCCAATGGGTCAGTGTCGGAGAGAGCTCTGCCCAATGGGCCAGTGTGTGAGAGAGCCCTGTGTCCAATGGGTCAGTGTCGGAGAGAGCCCTGTGTCCAATGGGTCAGTGTGTGAGAGAGATCTGTGTCCAATGGGTCAGTGTCGGAGAGAGCTCTGTGTCCAATGGGTCAGTGTGTGAGAGAGCCCTGTGTCCAATGGGTCAGTGTCGGAGAGAGCTCTGTGTCCAATGGGTCAGTGTCGGAGAGAGCCCTGTGTCCAATGGGTCAGTGTCGGAGAGAGCTCTGTGTCCAATGGGTCAGTGTGTGTGAGAGCCCTGTGTCCAATGGGTCAGTGTCGGAGAGAGCCCTGTGTCCAATGGGTCAGTGTCGGAGAGAGCCCTGTGTCCAATGGGTCAGTGTGAGAGAGAGCCCTGTGTCCAATGGGTCAGTGTGAGAGAGAGCTCTGTGTCCAATGGGTCAGTGTCAGAGAGAGCCCTGTGTCCAATGGGTCAGTGTGTGAGAGAGCTCTGTGTCCAATGGGTCAGTGTGAGAGAGAGCTCTGTGTCCAATGGGTCTATGTCGGAGAGAGCCCTGTGTCCAATGGGTCAGTGTCGGAGAGAGCTCTGTGTCCAATGGGTCAGTGTCGGAGAGAGCCCTGCGTCCAATGGGTCAGTGTGAGAGAGAGCCCTGTGTCCAATGGGTCAGTGTCGGATAGAGCCCTGTGTCCAATGGGTCAGTGTGAGAGAGAGCCCTGTGTCCAATGGGTCAGTGTCGGAGAGAGAGCTCTGTGTCCAATGGGTCAGTGTCGGAGAGAGCCCTGTGTCCAATGGGTCAGTGTCGGATAGAGCCCTGTGTCCAATGGGTCAGTGTCGGAGAGAGCCCTGTGTCCAATGGGTCAGTGTGTGAGAGAGCCCTGTGTCCAATGGGTCAGTGTCGGAGAGAGCTCTGTGTCCAATGGGTCAGTGTGTGAGAGAGCTCTGTGTCCAATGGGTCAGTGTCGGAGAGAGCTCTGTGTCCAATGGGTCAGTGTCGGAGAGAGCTCTGTGTCCAATGGGTCAGTGTGTGAGAGAGCCCTGTGTCCAATGGGTCAGTGTCGGAGAGAGCTCTGTGTCCAATGGGTCAGTGTGTGAGAGAGCTCTGTGTCCAATGGGTCAGTGTCGGAGAGAGCTCTGTGTCCAATGGGTCAGTGTCGGAGAGAGCTCTGTGTCCAATGGGTCAGTGTCGGAGAGAGCTCTGTGTCCAATGGGTCAGTGTCGGAGAGAGCTCTGTGTCCAATGGGTCAGTGTCGGAGAGAGCTCTGTGTCCAATGGGTCAGTGTCGGAGAGAGCTCTGTGTCCAATGGGTCAGTGTGTGAGAGAGCTCTGTGTCCAATGGGTCAGTGTCGGAGAGAGCTCTGTGTCCAATGGGTCAGTGTCGGAGAGAGCTCTGTGTCCAATGGGTCAGTGTGTGAGAGAGCCCTGTGTCCAATGGGTCAGTGTGTGAGAGAGCCCTGTGTCCAATGGGTCAGTGTCGGAGAGAGCTCTGTGTCCAATGGGTCAGTGTGTGAGAGAGCCCTGTGTCCAATGGGTCAGTGTGTGAGAGAGCCCTGTGTCCAATGGGTCAGTGTCGGAGAGAGCCCTGTGTCCAATGGGTCAGTGTGTGAGAGAGCCCTGTGTCCAATGGGTCAGTGTGTGAGAGAGCTCTGTGTCCAATGGGCCAGTGTGTGAGAGAGCCCTGTGTCCAATGGGTCAGTGTCGGAGAGAGCCCTGTGTCCAATGGGTCAGTGTGTGAGAGAGCCCTGTGTCCAATGGGTCAGTGTGTGAGAGAGCTCTGTGTCCAATGGGTCAGTGTGTGAGAGAGCCCTGTGTCCAATGGGTCAGTGTGTGAGAGAGCTCTGTGTCCAATGGGTCAGTGTGTGAGAGAGCCCTGTGTCCAATGGGTCAGTGTGTGAGAGAGCTCTGTGTCCAATGGGTCAGTGTGTGAGAGAGCTCTGTGTCCAATGGGTCAGTGTGTGAGAGAGCCCTGTGTCCAATGGGTCAGTGTGTGAGAGAGCCCTGTGTCCAATGGGTCAGTGTCGGAGAGAGAGCCCTGTGTCCAATGGGTCAGTGTCGGAGAGAGCCCTGTGTCCAATGGGTCAGTGTCGGAGAGAGCTCTGTGTCCAATGGGTCAGTGTCGGAGAGAGCCCTGTGTCCAATGGGTCAGTGTGTGAGAGAGCTCTGTGTCCAATGGGTCAGTGTCGGAGAGAGCTCTGTGTCCAATGGGTCAGTGTGTGAGAGAGCTCTGTGTCCAATGGGTCAGTGTCGGAGAGAGCCCTGTGTCCAATGGGTCAGTGTGTGAGAGAGCTCTGTGTCCAATGGGTCAGTGTGTGAGAGAGCTCTGTGTCCAATGGGTCAGTGTCGGAGAGAGCTCTGTGTCCAATGGGTCAGTGTGTGAGAGAGCCCTGTGTCCAATGGGTCAGTGTCGGAGAGAGCTCTGTGTCCAATGGGTCAGTGACGGAGAGAGCTCTGTGTCCAATGGGCCAGTGTGTGAGAGAGCTCTGTGTCCAATGGGTCAGTGTGTGAGAGAGATCTGTGTCCAATGGGTCAGTGTCGGAGAGAGCTCTGTGTCCAATGGGCCAGTGTCGGAGAGAGCCCTGTGTCCAATGGGCCAGTGTGTGAGAGAGCCCTGTGTCCAATGGGCCAGTGTGTGAGAGAGCTCTGTGTCCAATGGGTCAGTGTGTGAGAGAGCTCTGTGTCCAATGGGTCAGTGTGTGAGAGAGCTCTGTGTCCAATGGGTCAGTGTCGGAGAGAGCTCTGTGTCCAATGGGTCAGTGTGTGAGAGAGCTCTGTGTCCAATGGGCCAGTGTCGGAGAGAGCCCTGTGTCCAATGGGCCAGTGTGTGAGAGAGCTCTGTGTCCAATGGGTCAGTGTGTGAGAGAGCTCTGTGTCCAATGGGTCAGTGTCGGAGAGAGAGCTCTGTGTCCAATGGGTCAGTGTGTGAGAGAGCTCTGTGTCCAATGGGTCAGTGTCGGAGAGAGAGCCCTGTGTCCAATGGGTCAGTGTCGGAGAGAGAGCCCTGTGTCCAATGGGTCAGTGTGTGAGAGAGCTCTGTGTCCAATGGGTCAGTGTCGGAGAGAGCTCTGTGTCCAATGGGCCAGTGTCGGAGAGAGCTCTGTGTCCAATGGGCCAGTGTCGGAGAGAGCTCTGTGTCCAATGGGTCAGTGTGTGAGAGAGCTCTGTGTCCAATGGGTCAGTGTCGGAGAGAGCTCTGTGTCCAATGGGTCAGTGTCGGAGAGAGCTCTGTGTCCAATGGGTCAGTGTCGGAGAGAGCTCTGTGTCCAATGGGTCAGTGTCGGAGAGAGCCCTGTGTCCAATGGGTCAGTGTCGGAGAGAGCCCTGTGTCCAATGGGTCAGTGTTGGAGAGAGCCCTGTGTACAATGGGTCAGTGTGTGAGAGAGCCCTGTGTCCAATGTGTCAGTGTCGGAGAGAGCTCTGTGTCCAATGGGTCAGTGTCGGAGAGAGCCCTGTGTCCAATGGGTCAGTGTCGGAGAGAGCCCTGTGTCCAATGGGTCAGTGTGTGAGAGAGCCCTGTGTCCAATGGGTCAGTGTCGGAGAGAGCCCTGTGTCCAATGGGTCAGTGTCGGAGAGAGCCCTGTGTCCAATGGGTCAGTGTCGGAGAGAGCCCTGTGTCCAATGGGTCAGTGTCGGAGAGAGCCCTGTGTCCAATGGGTCAGTGTCGGAGAGAGCTCTGTGTCCAATGGGTCAGTGTGTGAGAGAGCCCTGTGTCCAATGGGTCAGTGTCGGAGAGAGCCCTGTGTCCAATGGGTCAGTGTCGGAGAGAGCTCTGTGTCCAATGGGTCAGTGTGTGAGAGAGCCCTGTGTCCAATGGGTCAGTGTGTGAGAGAGCCCTGTGTCCAATGGGTCAGTGTGTGAGAGAGCCCTGTGTCGAATGGGTCAGTGTGTGAGAGAGCCCTGTGTCCAATGGGTCAGTGTGTGAGAGAGCCCTGTGTCCAATGGGTCAGTGTGTGAGAGAGCTCTGTGTCCAATGGGTCAGTGTCGGAGAGAGCTCTGTGTACAATGGGTCAGTGTCGGAGAGAGAGAAAGAGAGGGAACTCTCTGTCCAATGGGTCAGTGTGAGAGAGAGAGAGGGAGAGAGGGAGCTCTCTGTCCAATGGGTCAGTGTGAGAGAGAGAGAGAGGGAGCTCTCTGTCCAATGGGTCAGTGTGAGAGAGAGAGAGAGAGGGAGCTCTCTGTCCAATGGGTCAGTGTGAGAGAGAGAGAGAGAGAGGGAGCTCTCTGTCCAATGGGTCAGTGTGAGAGAGAGAGAGAGAGAGAGAGGGAGAAAGCTCTCTGTCCAGTGGGTCAGTGTGAGAGGGAGAGAGAGCTCTCTGTCCAATGGGTCAGTGTGAGAGAGAGAGAGAGAGAGAGAGGGAGCTCTCTGTCCAATGGGTCAGGGTGAGAGAGAGAGAGAGCTCTCTGTCCAATGGGTCAGTGTGAGAGAGAGAGAGAGGGAGGGAGCTCTCTGTCCAATGGGTCAGTGTGAGAGAGAGGGAGAGAGGCAGCTCTCTGTCCAATGGGTCAGTG
Organism: Heptranchias perlo; assembly: GCF_035084215.1. NCBI lineage: Eukaryota > Metazoa > Chordata > Chondrichthyes > Hexanchiformes > Hexanchidae > Heptranchias > Heptranchias perlo. Next base: position 20,995,641 of record NC_090359.1, on the reverse strand, counting down.
TGAGAGAGAGGGAGGGAGAGAGAGAGGAAGCTCTCTGTCCAATGGGTCAGTGTGAGAGAGAGAGAGAGAGGGAGCTCTCTGTCCAATGGGTCAGTGTGTTAGAGAGAGAGAGAGGGAGCTCTCTGTCCAATGGGTCAGTGTGTGTGAGAGAGAGAGAGAGGGAGGGAGCTCTCTGTCCAATGGGTCAGTGTGAGAGAGAGAGGGAGAGAGGGAGCTCTCTGTCCAATAGGTCAGTGTGTGAGAGAGGGAGGGAGAGAGAGAGGGAGAGAGGGAGCTCTCTGTCCAATGGGTCAGTGTGTGTGAGAGAGAGAGAGAGAGGGAGCTCTCTGTCCAATGGGTCAGTGTGAGAGAGAGAGAGGGAGAGAGGGAGAGAGGGAGCTCTCTGTCCAATGGGTCAGTGTGAGAGAGAGGGAGAGAGGCAGCTCTCTGTCCAATGGGTCAGTGTGAGAGAGAGGGAGGGAGAGAGAGAGGGAGCTCTCTGTCCAATGGGTCAGTGTGTGAGAGAGAGAGAGAGAGAGGGAGCTCTCTGTCCAATGGGTCAGTGTGAGAGAGAGAGAGGGAGAGAGAGAGCTCTCTGTCCAATGGGTCAGTGTGAGAGGGAGAGAGAGAGAGAGAGAGAGGGAGCTCTCTGTCCAATGGGTCAGTGTGAGAGAGAGAGGGATCTCTCTGTCCAATGGGTCAGTGTGAGAGAGAGAGAGAGAGAGGGAGCTCTCTGTCCAATAGGTCAGTGTGTGTGAGAGAGAGAGAGAGGGAGGGAGCTCTCTGTCCAATGTGTCAGTGTGAGAGAGAGAGGGAGAGAGGGAGCTCTCTGTCCAATGGGTCAGTGTGAGAGAGAGAGAGAGAGAGAGAGAGAGCTCTCTGTCCAATGGGTCAGTGTGAGAGAGAGAGAGAGAGAGAGAGAGGGAGCTCTCTGTCCAATGGGTCAGTGTGAGAGAGAGAGAGAGCTCTCTGTCCAATGGGTCAGTGTGTGAGAGAGAGAGAGGGAGGGAGCTCTCTGTCCAATGGGTCAATGTGAGAGAGAGAGAGATAGAGAGAGGGAGAGAGGGAGCTCTCTGTCCAATGGGTCAGTGTGAGAGAGAGGGAGGGAGAGAGAGAGGGAGCTCTCTGTCCAATGGGTCAGTGTGAGAGAGAGGGAGAGAGGCAGCTCTCTGTCCAATGGGTCAGTGTGAGAGAGAGGGAGGGAGAGAGAGAGGGAGCTCTCTGTCCAATGGGTCAGTGTGAGAGAGAGAGAGAGAGAGAGAGAGAGCTCTCTGTCCAATGGGTCAGTGTGAGAGAGAGAGAGAGAGAGAGGGAGCTCTCTGTCCAATGGGTCAGTGTGAGAGAGAGAGGGATCTCTCTGTCCAATGGGTCAGTGTGAGAGAGAGGGAGAGAGAGAGAAAGAGGGAGCTCTCTGTCCAATGGGTCAGTGTGTGAGAGAGAGAGAGGGAGCTCTCTGTCCAATGGGTCAGTGTGTGAGAGAGAGAGAGAGAGAGAGAGGGAGGGAGCTCTCTGTCCAATCGGTCAGTGTGAGAGAGAGAGAGAGAGAGGGAGCTCTCTGTCCAATGGGTCAGTGTGAGAGAGAGGGAGAGAGAGAGAGAGGGAGCTCTCTGTCCAATGGGTCAGTGTGAGAGAGAGGGAGAGAGAGAGAGAGAGAGGGAGCTCTCTGTCCAATGGGTCAGTGTGAGAGAGAGAGAGAGGGAGAGTGGGACCTCTCTGTCCAATGGGTCAGTGTGAGAGAGAGAGAGAGAGAGGGAGCTCTCTGTCCAATGGGTCAGTGTGTGAGAGAGAGAGAGAGAGAGAGAGGGAGCTCTCTGTCCAATGGGTCAGTGTGAGAGAGAGAGAGAGAGAGAGAGAGGGAGCTCTCTGTCCAATGGGTCAGTGTGAGAGAGAGAGAGAGAGAGCTCTCTGTCCAATGGGTCAGTGTGAGAGAGAGAGAGAGAGGGAGGGAGCTCTCTGTCCAATGGGTCAGTGTGTGAGAGAGATGGAGCTCTCTGTCCAATGGGTCAGTGTGAGAGAGAGAGAGAGAGAGGGAGCTCTCTGTCCAATGGGTCAATGTGAGAGAGGGAGAGAGAGAGAGAGAGAGGGAGCTCTCTGTCCAATGGGTCAGTGTGAGAGAGAGAGAGGGAGAGAGGGAGCTCTCTGTCCAATGGGTCAGTGTGAGAGAGAGAGAGAGAGAGAGGGAGCTCTCTGTCCAATGGGTCAGGGTGAGAGAGAGAGAGAGAGGGAGCTCTCTGTCCAATGGGTCAGTGTGAGAGAGAGAGAGAGACAGAGAGAGAGAGCTCTCTGTCCAATGGGTCAGTGTGAGAGAGAGGGAGAGAGAGAGGGAGAGTGGGAGCTCTCTGTCCAATGGGTCAGTGTGAGATAGAGGGAGAGAGAGAGAGAGGGAGCTCTCTGTCCAATGGGTCAGTGTGAGAGAGAGAGAGAGATGGAGCTCTCTGTCCAATGGGTCAGTGTGTGAGAGAGAGAGAGAGAGAGGGAGCTCTCTGTCCAATGGGTCAGTGTGAGAGAGAGAGAGAGGGAGCTCTCTGTCCAATGGGTCAGTGTGTGTGAGAGAGAGAGAGAGAGAGCTCTCTGTCCAATGGGTCAGTGTGAGAGAGAGAGGGAGAGAGGGAGCTGTCTGTCCAATGGGTCAGTGTGAGAGAGAGAGAGAGAGAGAGGGAGCTCTCTGTCCAATGGGTCAGTGTGTGAGAGAGAGAGAGAGAGAGGGAGCTCTCTGTCCAATCGGTCAGTGTGAGAGAGAGAGAGAGAGAGGGAGCTCTCTGTCCAATGGGTCAGTGTGTGAGAGAGAGAGAGAGAGAGCTCTCTGTCCAATGGGTCAGTGTGAGAGAGAGAGAGAGAGAGGGAGCTCTCTGTCCAATGGGTCAGTGTGAGAGAGGGAGAGAGAGAGAGAGGGAGCTCTCTGTCGAATGGGTCAGTGTAAGAGAGAGAGAGGGAGAGAGGGAGCTTTCTGTCCAATGGGTCAGTGTGAGAGAGAGAGGGAGAGAGGGAGCTCTCTGTCCAATGGGTCAGTGTGAGAGAGAGGGAGGGAGAGAGAGAGGGAGCTCTCTATCCAATGGGTCAGTGTGAGAGAGAGAGAGAGAGAGAGAGGGAGCTCTCTGTCCAATGGGTCAGTGTGAGAGAGAGAGAGAGAAGGCTCTCTGTCCAATGGGTCAGTGTGAGAGAGAGAGAGAGAGAGGGAGGAAGCTCTCTGTCCAATGGGTCAGTGTGTGAGAGAGAGAGAGAGGGAGAGAGAGGGAGGGAGCTCTCTGTCCAATGGGTCAGTGTGTGAGAGAGAGAGAGAGAGAGTGAGGGAGCTCTCTGTCCAATGGGTCAGTGTGTGAGAGAGAGAGAGAGAGTGAGGGAGCTCTCTGTCCAATGGGTCAGTGTGTGAGAGAGAGAGAGAGAGTGAGGGAGCTCTCTGTCCAATGGGTCAGTGTGAGAGAGAGAGAGAGAGAGAGAGAGCTCTCTGTCCAATGAGTCAGTGTGAGAGAGGGAGAGAGAGAGAGATAGGGAGCTCTCTGTCCAATGGGTCAGTGTGTGAGAGAGAGAGAGATAGGGAGCTCTCTGTCCAATGGGTCAATGTGAGAGAGGGAGAGAGAGAGAGAGAGGTAGCTCTCTGTCCAATGGGTCAGTGAGAGAGAGAGAGAGGGAGAGAGGGAGAGAGGGAGCTCTCTGTCCAATGGGTCAGTGTGAGAGAGAGAGAGAGAGGGAGCTCTCTGTCCACTGGGTCAGTGTGAGAGAGAGAGAGAGAGAGAGGGAGCTCTCTGTCCAATGGGTCAGTGTGTGTGAGAGAGAGAGAGAGAGAGAGAGAGGGAGCTCTCTGTCCAATGGGTCAGTGTGTGTGTGAGAGAGAGAGAGAGAGAGAGAGAAAGAGGGAGCTCTCTGTCCAATGGGTCAGTGTGAGAGAGAGAGAGAGAGAGAGAGAGGGAGCTCTCTGTCCAATCGGTCAGTGTGAGAGAGAGAGAGAGAGAGAGAGAGGGAGGGAGCTCTCTGTCCAATGGGTCAGTGTGAGAGAGAGAGAGAGAGGGAGGGAGCTCTCTGTCCAATGGGTCAGTGTGAGAGAGAGAGAGAGGGAGAGAGCTCTCTGTCCAATGGGTCAGTTTGAGAGAGAGAGGGAGCTCTCTGTCCAATGGGTCAGTGTGAGAGAGAGAGAGAGAGAGAGAGAGGGAGCTCTCTGTCCAATGGGTCAGTGTGAGAGAGAGAGAGAGGGAGAGAGGGAGCTCTCTGTCCAATGGGTCAGTGTGAGAGAGAGAGAGAGAGAGAGAGGGAGCTCTCTGTCCAATGGGTCAGTGTGAGAGAGAGAGAGAGAGAGAGGGAGCTCTCTGTCCAATGGGTCACTGTGAGAGAGAGGGAGAGAGAGAGAGAGCTCTCTGTCCAATGGGTCAGTGTGAGAGAGAGGGAGAGAGGGAGCTCTCTGTCCAATGGGTCAGGGTGAGAGAGAGAGAGAGAGAGAGAGGGAGCTCTCTGTCAAATGGGTCAGTGTGAGAGTGAGAGAGAGAGAGAGAGAGGGAGCTCTCTGTCAAATGGGTCAGTGTGAGAGTGAGAGAGAGAGAGAGAGAGGGAGCTCTCTGTCCAATGGGTCAGTGTGAGAGAGAGAGAGAGCAAGGGAGCTCTCTGTCCAATGGGTCAGTGTGAAAGAGAGAGAGAGAGAGGGAGCTCTCTGTCCAATGGGTCAGTGTGAGAGTGAGAGAGAGAGGGAGAGAGAGAGAGAGCTCTCTGTCCAATGGGTCAGTGTGAGAGAGGGAGAGAGAGAGAGGGAGCTCTCTGTCCAATGGGTCAGTGTGAGAGTGAGGGAGAGCGAGAGGGAGCTCTCTGTCCAATGGGTCAGTGTGAGAGTGAGAGAGAGAGAGAGAGAGGGAGCTCTCTGTCCAATGGGTCAGTGTGAGAGAGAGAGAGAGCAAGGGAGCTCTCTGTCCAATGGGTCAGTGTGAAAGAGAGAGAGAGAGAGGGAGCTCTCTGTCCAATGGGTCAGTGTGAGAGTGAGCGAGAGAGAGAGAGAGCTCTCTGTCCAATGGGTCAGTGTGAGAGAGGGAGAGAGAGAGAGGGAGCTCTCTGTCCAATGGGTCAGTGTGAGAGTGAGAGAGAGCGAGAGGGAGCTCTCTGTCCAATGGGTCAGTGTTGGAGTGAGAGAGAGAGAGAGGGAGCTCTCTGTCCAATGGGTCAGTGTTGGAGTGAGAGAGAGAGAGAGAGAGAGAGAACTCTCTGTCCAATGGGTCAGTGTGAGAGAGAGAGAGGGAGCTCTCTGTCCAATGGGTCAGTGTTGGGGGAAGGGGTTTCTTCGATCAGGAGATGGATCTTGTGACTCACTGGTATCTTTACCGCTATTGTATTCACTCTCTGATCACACTGTCGAGCCTGTGTGACTGTTCGCAGGCCTGTGGGAGTCCTTGTTTCACATTCCTGCTGTCTATGGGGGCTCTGTGCCGGGGAAGTGATGATTCCAGCTAAAAGCCTGCCGCAGAATCAGCCCTTTGACTCAGTTTTCCAGCTGCTTTCAGCAATAACAAACAAGGGGGCTGTGACTTTGCACTGTCCGGCTCCAGCTTCAACTCATTTTTGCTTTCACTGTTCTCCGGGGGATCTTTTCCGGAGCTGCCTAGAGTTCAAAGGTCATCGCTTCCCCAGTGTGCGCTGGGAGACCAGCGTTCCCTGCAAGATGAAAGCCTGGAAAATTCCACACAGGGATCAGACATTGAGAAATGGGCTTTCTTTCACTCTTATTTTTGGCCTAGAAGTCAATGACAATAAAATTCCACTTGCCAAGATCACAAGAAATTGCATTTATATAGTGTCTTTCATCACCTCAGGACGCCCCAAAGCGCTTTACAGCCTATTAAGTACTTTTTGAAGTGTAGTCACTGTTATAATGTCGGGGAACGTGGCGGCCAATTTGCGCACAGCAAGATCCCACAAACCACAGTGTGATAATGACCAGATAACCTAGGTTTCAGTGATGTTGGTTGAGGGAGAAATATTTGCAAGGACGGCAGAGAGATCTCCCCTTCTCTTTGAGTGTAATAAGATCATTTATGTCCACCTGAGACAGGGCCTCGGTTCAATGTCTCATCTGAGAGACGGCACCTCTGACAGGGCAGCACTGAGCGTCAGGCCTGGATTGTGTTGCTCAAGTCTCTGGAGTGGGGTTTGAACCCATGACCTTCATGAATCTGAGGTGAGAGTGCTACCCACTGAGCCACATTGCAGTGCACCAAGTAGAATCTATCTAGCTGTGAATGGTACATTGGTGAGAATGAGCCCAAATTGGCCTTTTCCCATTCCATGATATCGTAATGAGAGAGGCCAGTAATGGGTTAATTACCCATCGTGAGCAAAACTCGCAATGTAAAAGGAATCTGGGACATGTTAAATGGAGTTCATTGGACTTTTTACATTGGAAAAATTGAATGAGACTTCATCCTCTCTTAATCACTTCCTGTATTGTTGTATAGAAATCGTTGTCTCTTTCACTGAAACATACAAAATTCTTACAGGGCTCGACAGGGTAGAAGCAAGGAGGATGTTTTCCCAGGCTGGGGAGTCTGGAACCAGGGGTCACAGTCTCAGAATAAAGGGTCGGCCATTTAGGACTGAGATGAGGAGAAATTTCTTCACTCAGAGGGTGGTGAACCTTTGGAATTCTCTCCCCCAGAGGGCTGTGGAGGCTCAGTCATTGAGAACATTCAAAAGCAGAGATCGATTGATTTCTAGATATTAAAGGCATCAAGGGATATGGGGATAGTGCAGGAAAATGGCGCTGAGGTAGAAGATCAGCCATGATCTTGTCGAATGGCGGAGCAGGCTCGCGGGGCCGGACGGCCTACTCCTGCTCCTATTTCTCATGTTTATTATAACCATCAGGAAAGGCTGAACAGGCTGGGACTCTTTTCTGTAGAGAAGAGAAGGCCGAGGGGTGACCTGACAGAGGTCTTTAAAATTATGAAGGGGTTTGATAGGGTAGACGTGGAGGAGATGTTTCCACTCGTGGGGGGAATCCAAAAGGAGGGGCCATAAATATAAGATAGTCGCTAATAAATCCAATCGGGAATTCAGGAGAATTCTTTACCCAGAGAGTGGTGAGAATGTGGAACTCGCTCCCACAAGGAGTAGTTGAGGCGAGTAGCAGAGATGCATTTAAGAGGAAGCTGGATAAACACATGAGGGGGAAAGGAATAGAAGGATATGCTGATAGGGTGAGATGAAGTAGGGAGGGAGGAGGCTCGTGTGGAGCATAAACACCAGCATAGACCAGTTGGGCCGAATGGTCTGTTTCTGTGCTGTAAATTCTATGTAATTCTATGTTTTGTATTATATCATAGTGTAACCTACACCCAGGGAAAGAAATGATGGATTTCTTTATAAAGCTTTACAAATCACTGGTTAGTGATTTAGAATTCCTTATAAATCTTTGTAAAAATTACTGGTTAGGCCTCAGCTGGAGTATTGCATCCAATTCTGGGCACTGCACTTTAGGAAGGATGTCAAGGCCTTGGAGAGGGTGCAGAGGAGATTTACTAGAATGGTGCCAGGGACGAGGGACTTCAGTGATGTGGAGAGACTGGAGAATCTGGGGTTGTTCTCCTTAGAGCAGAGAAGGTTAAGGGGAGATTTACAATAACAATAACTTGCATTTATATGGCGTCTATAACTTAGTAAAACGTCCCCAAGGCGCTTCACAGGAGCGATTATCAAACAAAATTTGACACCGAGCCACATAAGCAGATATTAGGACAGGTGACCAAAAGCTCGGTCAAAGAGGTAGGTTTTAGGGAGCGTCTTAAAGGAGGAGAGAGAGGCGGAGAGGTTGAGGGAGGGAATTCCAGTGTTTAGGGCCCAGGCAGCTGAAGGCACGGCCGCCAATGGTGGAACGATGGAAATCGGGGGATGCGCAAGAGACCAGAATTGGAGGAGCGCAGAGATCTCGGAGGGTTGTAGGAGGTTACAGAGATATGGAGGAGGTGGGGCCACGGAGGGATTTGAACACAAGGATGAGAATTTTAAAATCGAGGCATTGCCGGACCGGGAGCCGATGTCAGTCAGCGAGCACAGGGGGGTGATGGGTGAACGGGACTTGGTGCGAGTTAGGATACGGGGGCAGCAGAGTTTTGGATGAGCTCAAGTGTGCGGAGGGTGGACGATGGGAGGCCGGCCAGGAGAGCATTGGAATAGTCGAGTCTGGAGGTAACAAAGGCATGGATAATAGAGAGATGTTATGAAGGGTTTTGATAGAGTAAATTCGGAGAAACCCTTTCCACTGCAGAAAGGTCGGTAACCAGAGGACGCAGATTTAAGGTGATTGGCAAAAGAACCAGAGGGGAGATGAGGAGACATTTTTTCTCACGAGTGGAAAAGGGCGGTGGAAACAGATTCAATAGTAACTTTCTGAAGGGGAATTGGATATATACTTGAAGGGGAAATATTTGCAGGGCTATGTGGGGGGGCAAGAGCGGGGGGAGTGGGACTAATTGGATAGCTCTTTCAAAGAGCCGGCACATGCACGATGGGCCGAATGGCCTCCTTCTGTGCTGCACGATCCTATGATCCAGAACCCAGAAGTGTCAAACTAAAGCAAACTCCTAGTTTTAACGACTCAATTCTTTATAAGCAGAGATCGTCAGATCAGCTTAACATTATCTCATTCAGATATACCAGCGAGGAACCTGAGGCACAGACGAGGGATATCTCAAAAGATAATAGCATTTGACAGAGATGAACCATCCGAATATTCTGTTTCTTAATCTTCAAAGAACCCTGCTGTAGATTCAGTCCCAAATACCGAGGCCCCTTTTAATCGAACAAATAATGAAACGAGCCACTTTGATCTTTGGATCAGAAGCCTCCGTCTGCTCTTTAATTAAATGGAGCTCAATACAGGGTGACGCGGGCTACCAACACAGTCGTGATGGGGAAGAGCAGGATTTAGACAAGGTGATGATTTGGGAGGGGGTTGAGAAGTGAGGGAGGCTGACTAATAGCAAATGTCTCTGAGCTGGGACAAAGTCAGGCAAAACCATCAAACAAAGCAAGTTCCAACAAGGCACTTTGAACACAAACACAGCTGGCTTCCCAATTCGAAACCGGCCTGTACTTCTCTCTCTCTCTCTTCCTCCCCCACTCTCTCCCTCCCCCTCTCACTTTCTCTCCCTCCCCCCTCTCATTCCTTCCCCCTCTCACTCTCCCTCCCTCCCCCTCTCACTCTCTCTACCTCTGTCTCTCTCCCTCTCTCTTTCTCTCCCCCCTCACTCTCTCTCCCCCCTCACTCTCTCTTCCTCTCCCCCCTCACTCTCTCTTCCTCCCCCTCTCACTCTCTCTTCCTCCCCCTCTCTCTCCCCCCTCCCCTCTCACTCACTCTCTCTCTCTCTCCCTCCCCCTCCCATTCCTTCCCCCTCTCACTCTCCCCTCCCTCCCCCTCTCACTCTCTCTACCTCTGTCTCTCTCCCTCTCTCTTTCTCTCCCCCTCACTCTCTCTCCCCCCTCACTCTCTCTCCCCCCTCACTCTCTCTTCCTCTCCCCCCTCACTCTCTCTTCCTCCCCCTCTCTCTCCCCCTCCCCTCTCACTCACTCTCTCTCTCTCTCCCTCCCCCTCCCATTCCTTCCCCCTCTCACTCTCCCTCCCTCCCCCTCTTACTTTCCCTCTCACTCTCTCTCACTCTCTCTCGCCCCTCCCCCTCACTTTCTCCCCTCCCCCTCACTCTCTCTCCCCCTCACACTCTCTTCCACCCCCTCACTCTCTCTCTCCCCCTCTTTTCCTCCCCCTCACTCTCTCTCCCCTTCATTCTCTCTCTCCCCTCTCACTCTCTCCCCCCTCTCTCCCCCCCTCATTCTCTCTCTCCCCTCACTCTCCCTCCCCCTCCCCCCTCACTCTCTCTCCCTCCCCCCTCACACTCTGTCCCCCTCACACTCTCTCTGTAACCTCCTCCAGCCCTACAATCCCCACTCCTCCTGGACTCTACATTCCTCTGACTCCAGCCTTTTGTGCTTCCTACCCCCTCTCATCGCCCCACCATTGGCAGCCATGCTTTCATCCCCTCCGCCTCTCTCTCCTTCTTTAAGACTCTCCTTAAAACCCACCTCTTTGACCAAGCTTTTGGTTGCCCCTTCTAAAAGCTCCCCCTTCGGCCCACCTTTTTTCAGATTACGCCTCCTGCGAGGCCCCCCTGGGATGTTATTCTACATTCAAGGCGCTTTGTAAATGCAGGATGCTGTATCCAGTCCGGGAGTGAGAGAGACCTCCTCAGATCTGGGAGCTGTACTCAAGCATTGGACGGAACTTGGCCTCTTATAGAAAATCAAGAGCTGGTGAGGAGAATGAAAATGTTTCAGCAAGAAAGAGGAGAGCGGTCTTTTTGAGAGCAGCTTTAGCGAGAGAGGAGACATTACTGGAGGGGCAGCACTGCCTGTTAACTCACTCCCTGTTGACTCACTCCCCGTTGACTCACTCCCTGACTCCGACTCTGTTTGTTTAATCTGTCGTGTTGGTAACAAAGATAATTTAAGGAAAGAGAAACAATCCAGCCTTGGCCCTCTTGTCTTCACTCGCCTCGTGGTCAGCCTTTAGTTGCTGCCCCTGAAGGCCTGAGGCCTACTTGGCTGAGCTTTGCTTGGCAACCAGTGTCTGTCGGAAACATTTGGAGGATCCGCCTTGGGGGCTGGGGGAAGGGTTATCTAAGTCGTCATACTGCCAGGGGGTTATCCAGGGTACGTGTCTGGGGGGGTGGGTTATTCAGGGTATGTGTCTGTGGGGGAGGGGTATTCAGGGTATGTGTCTGGGGGGGAGGGGTATTCAGGGTATGTGTCTGGGGGAGGGAGGGGTATTCAGGGTATGTGTCTGGGGGAGGGAGGGTATTCAGGGTATGTGTCTGGGGGAGGGAGGGGTATTCAGGGTATGTGTCTGGGGGAGGGAGGGGTATTCAGGGTATGTGTCTGGGGGGGAGGGGTATTCAGGGTATGTGTCTGGGGGGGAGGGGTATTCAGGGTATGTGTCTGGGGGAGGGAGGGGTATTCAGGGTATGTGTCTGGGGGGGGAGTGGTATTCAGGGTATGTGTCTGGGGGGGAGGGGTATTCAGGGTATGTGTCTGGGGGGGGAGGGGTATTCAGGGTATGTGTCTGGGGGAGGGAGGGGTATTCAGGGTATGTGTCTGGGGGGGAGGGGTATTCAGGGTATGTGTCTGGGGGGGAGGGGTATTCAGGGTATGTGTCTGGGGGGGAGGGGTATTCAGGGTATGTGTCTGGGGGGGGGGTATTCAGGGTATGTGTCTGGGGGGGAGGGGTATTCAGGGTATGTGTCTGGGGGGGAGGGGTATTCAGGGTATGTGTCTGGGGGGGAGGGGTATTCAGGGTATGTGTCTGGGGGGGGTGGTATTCAGGGTATGTGTCTGGGGGGGAGGGGTATTCAGGGTATGTGTCTGGGGGAGGGAGGGGTATTCAGGGTATGTGTCTGGGGGGGAGGGGTATTCAGGGTACGTGTCTGGGGGGGCGGGGGGAGGGTTATTCAGGGTATGTGACTGGGGGGGGAGGGGTATTCAGGGTACGTGTCGGGGGGGGGGTGGTATTCAGGGTATGTGTCTGGGGGGGAGGGGTATTCAGGGTATGTGTCTGGGGGGGGAGGGGTATTCAGGGTATGTGTCTGGGGGGGAGGGGTATTCAGGGTATGTGTCTGGGGGGGAGGGGTATTCAGGGTATGTGTCTGGGGGGGAGGGGTATTCAGGGTATGTGTCTGGGGGGGAGGGGTATTCAGGGTATGTGTCTGGGGGGGAGGGGTATTCAGGGTATGTGTCTGGGGGGGAGGGGTATTCAGGGTATGTGTCTGGGGGGGAGGGGTATTCAGGGTATGTGTCTGGGGGGGAGGGGTATTCAGGGTATGTGTCTGGGGGGGAGGGTTATTCAGGGTATGTGTCTGGGGGGGAGGGGTATTCAGGGTATGTGTCTGGGGGGGAGGGTTATTCAGGGTACGAGTCTGGGGGGGGCGCGGGGAGGGTTATTCAGGGTATGTGTCTGGGGGTGAGGGGTATTCAGGGTATGTGTCTGGGGGGGGCGCGGGGAGGGTTATTCAGGGTATGTGACTGGGGTGGGAGGGGTTCCCAGGGTATGTGTCGGGGGGGGTGGGGGAGGGGTACTCAGGCTGCGATGTGCATCAATTTGGAACATCTGGAATCCTCACAGACCGATACCCAGTTACGAAAACACCGTCTCACGCAGTGTCTCGGGGGTTGGTAAATTCTAGGGATCACACCTTGGTTTCTGGAATTGATGCTCAGTGTGTTTGTGACAGCACCTGGCAGACACGACCTGCTCCCACCCACTGACGGCACACTCAGCCCCGAGGCAGGACAATTGGCAGCTGGAAGATCCAGTTGGGCAGGATCGAGCCTGCAACAACTCTCTCTTGTCTCTCTCTCCTCTCTCTTGTCTCTCTCTCTTTCTCTCCCTCAGTTCTCCCTCGTTCTCTATCTCGTTTGTTTTCTCTTATTCTCTCCCTCATCCGTCCATTCTCTCCCTCTCATACGTTCTCTCCGTCTGGTTTGTTCTCCCTCGTTTGTTCTCCCTCTCGTTTGTTCTCTCTCGTTTGTTCTCCCTCTCTCGTCTGTTCTCCCTCTCTCGTTTGTTCTCTCTCGTTTGTTCTCTCCCTCTCGTTTGTTCTCTCTATCTCGTTTGTTCTCTCTCGTTTGTTCTCCCTCTCTCGTCTGTTCTCCCTCTCTCGTTTGTTCTCTCTCGTTTGTTCTCTCCCTCTCGTTTGTTCTCTCTATCTCGTTTGTTCTCTCTCGTTTGTTCTCCCTCTCTCGTTTGTTCTCTCTGTCTCGTTTGTTCTCTCTCATTTGTTCTCTCTCGTTTGTTCTCCCTCTCTCGTTTGTTCTCCCTCTCGTTTGTTCTCTCCCTCTCATTTGTTCTCCCTCTCGTTTGTTCTCTCTATCTCGTTTGTTCTCTCTCGTTTGTTCTCCCTCTCTCGTTTGTTCTACCTCTCGTTTGTTCTCCCTCTCTCGTTTGTTCTCCCTCTCTCGTTTGTTCTCCCTCTCTCGTTTGTTCTCTCTCGTTTGTTCTCCCTCTCTCGATTGTTCTCTCTCTCTCGTTTGTTCTCCCTCTCGTTTGTTCTCCGTCTCTCGTTTGTTCTCTCTCTCGTTTGTTCTCCCTCTTGTTTGTTCTCCCTCTCTTGTTTGTTCTCCCCCTCTCGTTTGTTCTCCCTCGCTCGTTTGTTCTCTCTCTCTCGTTTGTTCTCTCTCTCGTTTGTTCTCTCTCGTTTGTTCTCCCTCTCTCGTTTGTTCTCTCTCTCGTTTGTTCTCTCTCGTTTGTTCTCCCTCTCTCGTTTGTTCTCTCTCTCTCGTTTGTTCTCTCTCTCGTTTGTTCTCTCTCGTTTGTTCTCCCTCTCTCGTTTGTTCTCCCTCTCGTCTGTTCTCCCTCGTTTGTTCTCCCTCTCGTCTGTTCTCCCTCTCTCGTTTGTTCTCTCTCTCGTTTGTTCTCCCTCTCTCGTTTGTTCTCCCTCTCTCGTTTGTTCTCCCTCTAGTCTGTTCTCCCTCTCGTTTGTTCTCTCTCTCGTTTGTTCTCTCTCTCGTTTGTTCTCTCTCTCGTTTGTTCTCTCTCGTTTGTTCTCCCTCTCTCGTTTGTTCTCTCTCTCTCGTTTGTTCTCTCTCGTTTGTTCTCCCTCTCGTCTGTTCTCCCCCTCTCGTTTGTTTTCTCTCTCGTTTGTTCTCCCTCTCTCGTTTGTTCTCCCTCTCGTTTGTTCTCCCTCTCTCGTTTGTTCTCTGTCTCGTTTGTTCTCTCTCGTTTGTTCTCTCTCGTTTGTTCTCCCTCTCTCGTTTGTTCTCTCTGTCTCGTTTGTTCTCTCTCTCGTTTGTTCTCTCTCGTTTGTTCTCCCTCTCTCATTTGTTCTCTCTGTCTCGTTTGTTCTCTCTCTCGTTTGTTCTCTCTCGTTTGTTCTCCCCCTCTCGTTTGTTCTCTCTCTCGTTTGTTCTCTCTTGTTTGTTCTCCCTCTCTCGTTTGTTCTCTCTCTCTCGTTTGTTCTCTCTCTCGTTTGTTCTCTCTCTCTCGTTTGTTCTCTCTCTCGTTCTCTCTCTCGTTTGTTCTCCCTCTCTCGTTTGTTCTCTCTCTCTCGTTTGTTCTCCCTCTCTCGTTTGTTCTCTCTCTCTCGTTTGTTCTCTCTTGTTTGTTCTCCCTCTCTCGTTTGTTCTCTCTCTCTCGTTTGTTCTCCCTCTCTCGTTTGTTCTCTCTCTCTCGTTTGTTCTCTCTCTCTCGTTTGTTCTCCCTCTCTCGTTTGTTCTCTCTCTCGTTTGTTCTCTCTCTCGTTTGTTCTCTCTCGTTTGTTCTCCCTCTCTCGTTTGTTCTCTCTCTCTCGTTTGTTCTCTCTCGTTTGTTCTCCCTCTCTCGTTTGTTCTCCCTCTCTCGTTTGTTCTCTCTCTCGTTTGTTCTCTCTCGTTTGTTCTCCCCCTCTCGTTTGTTCTCTCTCTCGTTTGTTCTCTCTCTCGTTTGTTCTCTCTTGTTTGTTCTCCCTCTCTCGTTTGTTCTCTCTCTCTCGTTTGTTCTCTCTCGTTTGTTCTCTCTCTCTCGTTTGTTCTCCCTCTCTCGTTTGTTCTCCCTCTTGTCTGTTCTCCCTCTCTCGTTTGTTCTCCCTCTTGTCTGTTCTCCCCCTCTCGTTTGTTCTCTCTCTCGTTTGTTCTCCCTCTCGTTTGTTCTCCCTCTCGTCTGTTCTCCCACTCTCGTTTGTTCTCTCTCTCGTTTGTTCTCCCTCTCTCGTTTGTTCTCTCTCTCTCGTTTGTTCTCTCTCGTTTGTTCTCTCTCTCTCGTTTGTTCTCCCTCTCTCGTTTGTTCTCCCTCTTGTCTGTTCTCCCCCTCTCGTTTGTTCTCTCTCTCGTTTGTTCTCCCTCTCTCGTTTGTTCTCCCTCTCGTTTGTTCTCCCCCTCTCGTTTGTTCTCCCTCTCTCGTTTGTTCTCTCTCTCACGTTTGTTCTCTCTCTCGTTTGTTCTCTCTCTGGTTTGTTCTCTCTCTCGTTTGTTCTCTCTCTCTCTTTTGTTCTCCCCCTTTCATTTGTTCTCTCTCTCGTTTGTTCTCTCTCTCTCGTTTGTTCTCTCTCTCGTTTGTTCTCCCTCTCTCGTTTGTTCTCTCTCTCTCGTTTGTTCTCTCTCTCGTTTGTTCTCTCTCTCTCGTTTGTTCTCCCTCTCGTTTGTTCTCTCTCTCGTTTGTTCTCCCTCTCTCGTTTGTTCTCCCTCTCTCGTTTGTTCTCTCTCTCTCGTTTGTTCTCCCTCTCTCGTTTGTTCTCTCTCTCTCGTTTGTTCTCTCTCGTTTGTTCTCCCTCTCGTCTGTTCTCCCCCTCTCGTTTGTTTTCTCTCTCGTTTGTTCTCCCTCTCTCGTTTGTTCTCCCTCTCGTTTGTTCTCCCTCTCTCGTTTGTTCTCTGTCTCGTTTGTTCTCTCTCGTTTGTTCTCTCTCGTTTGTTCTCCCTCTCTCGTTTGTTCTCTCTGTCTCGTTTGTTCTCTCTCTCGTTTGTTCTCTCTCGTTTGTTCTCCCTCTCTCATTTGTTCTCTCTGTCTCGTTTGTTCTCTCTCTCGTTTGTTCTCTCTCGTTTGTTCTCCCCCTCTCGTTTGTTCTCTCTCTCGTTTGTTCTCTCTTGTTTGTTCTCCCTCTCTCGTTTGTTCTCTCTCTCTCGTTTGTTCTCTCTCTCGTTTGTTCTCTCTCTCTCGTTTGTTCTCTCTCTCGTTCTCTCTCTCGTTTGTTCTCCCTCTCTCGTTTGTTCTCTCTCTCTCGTTTGTTCTCCCTCTCTCGTTTGTTCTCTCTCTCTCGTTTGTTCTCTCTTGTTTGTTCTCCCTCTCTCGTTTGTTCTCTCTCTCTCGTTTGTTCTCCCTCTCTCGTTTGTTCTCTCTCTCTCGTTTGTTCTCTCTCTCTCGTTTGTTCTCCCTCTCTCGTTTGTTCTCTCTCTCGTTTGTTCTCTCTCTCGTTTGTTCTCTCTCGTTTGTTCTCCCTCTCTCGTTTGTTCTCTCTCTCTCGTTTGTTCTCTCTCGTTTGTTCTCCCTCTCTCGTTTGTTCTCCCTCTCTCGTTTGTTCTCTCTCTCGTTTGTTCTCTCTCGTTTGTTCTCCCCCTCTCGTTTGTTCTCTCTCTCGTTTGTTCTCTCTCTCGTTTGTTCTCTCTTGTTTGTTCTCCCTCTCTCGTTTGTTCTCTCTCTCTCGTTTGTTCTCTCTCGTTTGTTCTCTCTCTCTCGTTTGTTCTCCCTCTCTCGTTTGTTCTCCCTCTTGTCTGTTCTCCCTCTCTCGTTTGTTCTCCCTCTTGTCTGTTCTCCCCCTCTCGTTTGTTCTCTCTCTCGTTTGTTCTCCCTCTCGTTTGTTCTCCCTCTCGTCTGTTCTCCCACTCTCGTTTGTTCTCTCTCTCGTTTGTTCTCCCTCTCTCGTTTGTTCTCTCTCTCTCGTTTGTTCTCTCTCGTTTGTTCTCTCTCTCTCGTTTGTTCTCCCTCTCTCGTTTGTTCTCCCTCTTGTCTGTTCTCCCCCTCTCGTTTGTTCTCTCTCTCGTTTGTTCTCCCTCTCTCGTTTGTTCTCCCTCTCGTTTGTTCTCCCCCTCTCGTTTGTTCTCCCTCTCTCGTTTGTTCTCTCTCTCACGTTTGTTCTCTCTCTCGTTTGTTCTCTCTCTGGTTTGTTCTCTCTCTCGTTTGTTCTCTCTCTCTCTTTTGTTCTCCCCCTTTCATTTGTTCTCTCTCTCGTTTGTTCTCTCTCTCTCGTTTGTTCTCTCTCTCGTTTGTTCTCCCTCTCTCGTTTGTTCTCTCTCTCTCGTTTGTTCTCTCTCTCGTTTGTTCTCTCTCTCTCGTTTGTTCTCCCTCTCGTTTGTTCTCTCTCTCGTTTGTTCTCCCTCTCTCGTTTGTTCTCCCTCTCTCGTTTGTTCTCTCTCTCTCGTTTGTTCTCCCTCTCTCGTTTGTTCTCCCTCTCTCGTTTGTTCTCCCTCTCGTTTGTTCTCGCTCTCGTTTGTTCTCTCTCTCTCGTTTGTTCTCCCTCTCTCGTTTGTTCTCCCTCTCTCGTTTCTTCTCTCTCTCTCGTTTGTTCTCCCTCTCTTGTTTGTTCTCCCTCTCGTTTGTTCTCTCTCTCGTTTGTTCTCTCTATCGTTTGTTCTCTCTCTCTCGTTTGTTCTCTCTCTCTCGTTTGTTCTCTCTCTCGTTTGTTCTCTCTATCGTTTGTTCTCTCTCTCTCGTTTGTTCTCTCTCTCTCGTTTGTTCTCCCTCTCGTTTGTTCTCTCTCTCGTTTGTTCTCTCTATCGTTTGTTCTCTCTCTCTCGTTTGTTCTCCCTCTTGTTTGTTCTCCCTCTCTCATTTGTTCTCTCTCGTTTGTTCTCTCTCTCTCGTTTGTTCTCCCTCTCGTTTGTTCTCTCTCTCATTTGTTCTCCCTCTCTCGTTTGTTCTCTCTCTCTCGTTTGTTCTCCCTCTCGTTTGTTCTCTCTCTCGTTTGTTCTCTCTATCGTTTGTTCTCTCTCTCTTGTTTGTTCTCCCTCTTGTTTGTTCTCCCTCTCTCATTTGTTCTCTCTCGTTTGTTCTCCCTCTCTCGTTTGTTCTCTCTCTGTCGTTTGTTCTCCCTCTCGTTTGTTCTCTCTCTCATTTGTTCTCTCTCCCTCGTTTGTTCTCTCTCTCTCGTTTGTTCTCCCTCTCTCGTTTGTTCTCCCTCTCTCGTTTGTTCTCCCTCTCGTTTGTTCTCGCTCTCGTTTGTTCTCTCTCTCTCGTTTGTTCTCCCTCTCTCGTTTGTTCTCTCTCTCTCGTTTGTTCTCCCTCTCTTGTTTGTTCTCCCTCTCTCGTTTGTTCTCTCTCTCTCGTTTGTTCTCCCTCTCGTTTGTTCTCTCTCTCGTTTGTTCTCTCTATCGTTTGTTCTCTCTCTCTCGTTTGTTCTCCCTCTTGTTTGTTCTCCCTCTCTCATTTGTTCTCTCTCGTTTGTTCTCCCTCTCTCGTTTGTTCTCTCTCTCTTGTTTGTTCTCCCTCTCGTTTGTTCTCTCTCTCGTTTGTTCTCTCTCTCTCGTTTGTTCTCTCTCTCGTTTGTTCTCTCTCTCTCGTTTGTTCTCTCTCTCTCGTTTTTTTCTCCCTCTCGTTTGTTCTCTCTCTCGTTTGTTCTCTCTCTCGTTTTTTCTCTCTCTCTCGTTTGTTCTCCCTCTTGTTTGTTCTCCCTCTCTCGTTTGTTCTCCCTCTCGTTTGTTCTCTCTCTCGTTTGTTCTCTCTTTCGTTTGTTCTCCCTCTCTCGTTTGTTCTCTCTCTCGTTTTTTCTCTCTCTCTCGTTTGTTCTCCCTCTTGTTTGTTCTCCCTCTCTCGTTTGTTCTCCCTCTCTCGTTTGTTCTCTCTCTCGTTTGTTCTCTCTCTCGTTTGTTCTCTCTCTCTCGTTTGTTCTCCCTCTCTCGTTTTTTCTCCCTCTCTCGTTTGTTCTCCCTCTCTCGTTTGTTCTCTCTCTCTCGTTTGTTCTCTCTCTTTTGTTCTCCCCCTTTCATTTGTTCTCTCTCTCGTTTGTTCTCCCTCTCTCGTTTGTTCTCCCTCTCTCGTTTGTTCTCCCTCTCTCGTTTGTTCTCCCTCTCTCGTTTGTTCTCTCTCTCGTTTGTTCTCTCTCTTTTGTTCTCCCCCTTTCATTTGTTCTCTCTCTCGTTTGTTCTCCCTCTCTCGTCTGTTCTCCCTCTCTCGTTTGTTCTCTCTCTCGTCTGTTCTCCCTCTCTCTTCTGTTCTCCCTCTCTCGTTTGTTCTCCCTCTCTCGTTTGTTCTCCCTCTCTCGTTTGTTCTCTCTCTCTTGTTTGTTCTCTCTCTTTTGTTCTCCCCCTTTCATTTGTTCTCTCTCTCATTTATTCTCCCTCTCTCGTCTGTTCTCCCTCTCTCGTTTGTTCTCCCTCTCTCGTTTGTTCTCCCTCTCTCGTTTGTTCTCCCTCTCTCGTTTGTTCTCTCTCTCTTGTTTGTTCTCTCTCTTTTGTTCTCCCCCTTTCATTTGTTCTCTCTCTCGTTTGTTCTCTCTCTCTCGTTTGTTCTCCCTCTCTCGTCTGTTCTCCCTCTCTCGTTTGTTCTCTCTCTCTCGTTTGTTCTCTCTCTCTCGTTTGTTCTCTCTCTCTCGTTTGTTCTCCCTCTCTCGTCTGTTCTCCCTCTCTCGTTTGTTCTCTCTCTCTCGTTTGTTCTCTCTCTCTCGTTTGTTCTCCCTCTCTCGTTTGTTCTCCCTCTCTCGTTTGTTCTCTCTCTCTCGTTTGTTCTCTCTCTCTCGTTTGTTCTCTCTCTCTCGTTTGTTCTCCCTCTCTCGTTTGTTCTCCCTCTCTCGTTTGTTCTCTGTCTTGTTTGTTCTCTCTCTTGTTTGTTCTCCCTCTCGTTTGTTCTCCCTCTCGTTTGTTCTCTCTCTTGTTTGTTCTCCCTCTCGTTTGTTCTCCCTCTCTCGTTTGTTCTCCCTCTCTCGTTTGTTCTCCCTCTCTCGTTTGTTCTCTCTCTCGTTTGTTCTCCCTCTCTCGTTTGTTCTCTCTCTCTCGTTTGTTCTCCCTCTCGTTTGTTCTCTCTCTCGTTTGTTCTCCCTCTCTCGTTTGTTCTCCCTCTCGTTTGTTCTCTCTCTCGTTTGTTCTCTCTCTCGTTTGTTCTCCCTCTCTCGTTTGTTCTCCCTCTCGTTTGTTCTCTGTCTCGTTTGTTCTCTCTCTTGTTTGTTCTCCCTCTCGTTTGTTCTCCCTCTCGTTTGTTCTCTCTCTTGTTTGTTCTCCCTCTCGTTTGTTCTCCCTCTCTTTTGTTCTCCCTCTCTCGTTTGTTCTCTCTCTCGTCTGTTCTCCCTCTCATTTGTTTCCTCTCTTGTTTGTGTTCGTTCTCGCTCTCATTCCCTTTCTCTCTCGTTCTCTCTCTCTCTTCGTTAATCTTGTTCTCTCTCCTTGTTTTTTACTCTTTTTCTCTCTCTGTCGTACTCTCTGTTGTTCTCTCTCTCTCTGTCATTCTCTCACCCTCTCTCTCTCACACTCTTTCTCTCTTTATCTCTGTCTCTGCGTCAAAGGAGAGAATGGTTTAAGATGTGGTTTAAAGGTACCAGCTTGCCTGTGTGATCTGGCAAAGTAAACAGAGCAAAGTGCATCATTAACTTCCCTTTGAGTGATACAGCCTCACACTGTGTGCTTCGGAGCTCTCTGTTGATGTAGCCTAGGGCTTGTGTCATCTGTGGCTCTGTGGGTAGCACCCTGCCTCTGAGTCAGAACATTGCGGGTTTAAGCCCCACTGCAAGAGACTTCAACAAATAATCCAGGCTGGCACTATCCAGTCTAGTACTGAGGGAGTGCTGCAGTCAGCCAGGTGCTGCCCCTCTCCGGTCGGTGTAAAATATCCCACCGCCACTATTTCGAAGAAGAGCAGTGGAGGTGTCCTGGCCAATGTTTATCCCTTAACAATATCACGAGAAAAAAAACAAATGAACTGATCATTTATCTCATTGCTGATTGTGGGATCTTGCTGTGCACAAATTGGCTGCTGCGTTTCCGACATTACAACAGTGACCGCACTTCAGAAAGTACTTCATTGGCTGCGGTCGTCCTGTGGTTGTGAAAAGACGCAGTATAAATGCAACTTCTTTCCGTGACTGGACAAGTGTGGCATTTTTCTGTTTGCCAACCAGGCTTCTCTGAGATTGGCAATTTAGAGCTGAATTAGGAACAGGTCTGGAACTTAGACATCGACCTGCATTTATATAGTGCCTTTAACGTTGTAAAACGTCCCCAAGGCGCTTCACAGGAGTGATTATCAAACAAAATTTGACACCGAGCCACATAAGCAGATATTAGAACAGGTGACCAAAAGCTTGGTCAAAGAGGTAGGTTTTAAGGAGGGCCTGAAAGGAGGAGAGAGAGGCGGAGAGGTTTAGGGAGGGAATTCCAGAGCTTAGGGCCGAGGCAGCTGAAGGCACGGTCGCCAATGGTGGAGCGATTAAAATCGGGGATGCGCAAGAGGCCAGAATTGGAGGAGCGCAGAGATCTCGGAGGGTCGTAGGGGCTGGAGCGATCGGAGAGGGGGCGAGGGCCACGGAGGGATTTGAACACAAGGATGAGAATTTTAAAATCGAGGCGTTCCCGGACCGGGAGCCAATGGAGGTCAACGAGCACAGTGGGTGATGGGTGAGCGGGACTCGGTGCGAGTTAGGATACGGGGCGGCAGAGTTTTGGATGAGCTCAAGTCTATGGAGGGTGGGAGACGGGAGGCCGGCCAGGAGAGCATTGGAATAGTCGAGTCTGGAGGGAACAAAGGCACGGATGAGGGTTTCAGCAGCAGATGGGCTGAGGCAGGGACGGAGACGGCCAACAGAGAGAGAAAATTCTAACCTCACGGTCTGGGCCAGATTGGAATCGGGGCCTCAAATGCAATAGAAATGGATGAGGTAAATTGGGCTGAACTATTTCCACTGGCCAATGAGTCAGTGACTAAAATGCATCAATTTAAGATCATCACCAAAAGTAAGGAGGGAGAAGTTAGGAGAAATTTTGTTTGACGCAGAAGTTTGTTTGGACATCTTTGAAGGTGGCAGGACAAGTTGAGAAGGCCGTTTTAAATACGGGATCCTTCGCTTTATAAACAGAGACATAGAATACAAGAGCAAGGGAGTAATGCTGAACCTTTATAAATCGTAGGCTCGGCCTCAGCTGGAGTTCTGCGTCCAATTCCGGGCACCGCACTTTAGGAAGGATGTGAAGGCCTTGCAGAGGGTGCGGAGGAGATTTAGCAGAACTGTACGAGGGCTGAGGGACTCCAGCTAGGCGGAGAGGCTGTGCTGTATGATTCAATGACATGAAGTGCCGGGCCAGAAACAGTGGGAGAAGCAGAACCCATAACAGCAAGGGAAATTGAGAAATATTTCAGAGAATCATACAGCACAGAAGGAGGCCATTCAGCCCATCGGGCCTGTGCCGGCTCTTTGAAAGAGCTATCCAATAGTCCCACTCCCCTGCACTTTCCCCACAGTCCTGCAAATTTTTCCTTTTCAAGTATTTATCCAATTCCCTTCTGAAAGTTACTATTGAATCTGCTTCCACCTCCCTTTCAGGCAGCACATTCCACAATTCGCTGTGTAAAAAACATTCTCCTCATCTCGCCTCTGGTTCTTTTGCCAATTATCTTAAATCTGTGTCCTCTGGTAACCGACCCTCCTGCCACTGGAAACAGTTTCTCCTTATCTCCAAAGCAGCCCGCTTGATTGGCACCCCATCCACCACCCTAAACATTCACTCCCTTCACCACCGACGCACAGTGACTGCAGTGTGGACCATCCACAGGATGCACTGCAGCAACTCGCCAAGGCTTCTTCAACAGCACCTCCCAAACCCGCGACCTCTACCACCTAGAAGGACAAGGGCAGCAGGCACATGGGAACAACACCACCTGCACGTTCCCCTCCAAGTCACACACCATCCCGACTTGGAAATATATCGCCGTTCCTTCATCGTCGCTGGGTCAAAATCCTGGAACTCCCTTCCTAACAGCACTGTGGGAGAACCTTCACCACACGGACTGCAGCGGTTCAAGAAGGCGGCTCACCACCACCTTCTCAAGGGCAATTAGGGATGGGCGATAAATGCTGGCCTTGCCAGCGATGCCCACATCCCATGAACGAATAAAAAAATACTCTATCAAAACCCCCTCATTATTTTGAACACCTCTATTAAATCTCCCCTTAACCTTCTCTGCTCGAAGGAGAACAATCCCAGCTTCTCCAGTCTCTCCACATGAACTGAAGTCCCTCATCCCTGGTACCGTTCTGCTAAATCTCCTCTGCACCCTCTCCAAGGCCTTGACATCCTTCCTAAAGTGCGGTGACCTCTCCAAGGCATTGATTTGGAAAGAAAAGTTTAAAAAGGGGCTGAGGGAAGGACAGAGGAATGGGACGAAGGGGAGAGCTCTTTTGGAGTATTGGCTTGGGTAAGACAGGCTGAATGGGGGAATGGGACTGAGTGTGAGCTTTCTCAGAGAGTTGGCATCGCTGTGATGGGCTGAACGGCCTCCTTCTATGCTGTCAGATTCTCTGATTCAAAGCCCTTGCACCTCACCCGGCTGTAATTGGCACAGGTACTTTCTACACACTCGCATGGCGTACACTCAGTAGAGGACTCTGTATAAGATCACCCTCATACCCACAGACACCCCTGGGCACGATGTCACCCGACGATGGCACCGAGTGGCTCCTTCAGCTCCTCAAAGAAGTCCAACTGGAGCAGTTCTACCTGAGGATTCGGGACGACCTCAACGTCACGCGTCTGTCGCACTTCGACTTTGTTAAGACTGTTGACCTGGAGCGAATTGGCATGGGCCGGCCAGGTACAGAACGATTCCGATCTCACCCAGTGCTCAGAGTGGAGAGCACAGTCCTTCACCTCCCACTGCTCCGTGTCTCTCTCTCTCTCTCTCGCTCCCCGTCTCTCTATCTCACTCTCTCCCCCTGTCTCTCTCTCTCACTCTCTCCCCCGTCTCTCTATCTCACTCTCTCCCCCATCTCTCTATCTCTCTCTCTCCCCCATCTCTCTATCTCACTCTCTCCCCACAGTCCCTCTATCTCACTCTCTCCCCCCATCTCTCTATCTCACTCTCTCCCCCATCTCTCTATCTCACTCTCTCCCCACAGTCTCTCTATCTCACTCTCTCCCCACAGTCCCTCTATCTCACTCTCTCTCCCCTGTGTCTCTCTATCTCACTCTCTCCCCACAGTCCCTCTATCTCACTCTCTCTCCCCCGTCTCTCTATCTCACTCTCTCCCCACAGTCTCTCTATCTCACTCTCTCCCCCATCTCTCTATCTCACTCTCTCCCCCGTCTCTCTATCTCACTCTCTCCCCCCATCTCTCTATCTCACTCTCTCCCCCGTCTCTCTATCTCACTCTCTCCCCACAGTCTCTCTATCTCACTCTCTCCCCCCATCTCTCTATCTCACTCTCTCCCCCCATCTCTCTATCTCACTCTCTCCCCACAGTCTCTCTATCTCACTCTCTCCCCACAGTCTCTCTATCTCACTCTCTCCCCACAGTCTCTCTATCTCACTCTCTCCCCCGTCTCTCTATCTCACTCTCTCCCCCATCTCTCTATCTCACTCTCTCCCCACAGTCTCTCTATCTCACTCTCTCCCCACAGTCTCTCTATCTCACTCTCTCCCCCCATCTCTCTATCTCACTCTCTCCCCCCATCTCTCTATCTCACTCTCTCCCCACAGTCTCTCTATCTCACTCTCTCCCCACAGTCTCTCTATCTCACTCTCTCCCCACAGTCTCTCTATCTCACTCTCTCCCCCGTCTCTCTATCTCACTCTCTCCCCCATCTCTCTATCTCACTCTCTCCCCACAGTCTCTCTATCTCACTCTCTCCCCACAGTCTCTCTATCTCACTCTCTCCCCACAGTCTCTCTATCTCACTCTCTCCCCCATCTCTCTATCTCACTCTCTCCCCTGTCTCTCTATCTCACTCTCTCCCCCGTCTCTCTATCTCACTCTCTCCCCCATCTCTCTATCTCACTCTCTCCCTCATCTCTCTATCTCACTCTCTCCCCACAGTCTCTCTATCTCACTCTCTCCCCACAGTCTCTCTATCTCACTCTCTCCCCACAGTCTCTCTATCTCACTCTCTCCCCACAGTCTCTCTATCTCACTCTCTCCCCCATCTCTCTATCTCACTCTCTCCCCTGTCTCTCTATCTCACTCTCTCCCCCGTCTCTCTATCTCACTCTCTCCCCCCGTCTCTCTATCTCACTCTCTCCCCCCGTCTCTCTATCTCACTCTCTCCCCTGTCTCTCTATCTCACTCTCTCCCCCGTCTCTCTATCTCACTCTCTCCCCCCATCTCTCTATCTCACTCTCTCCCCACAGTCTCTCTATCTCACTCTCTCCCCACAGTCTCTCTATCTCACTCTCTCCCCACAGTCTCTCTATCTCACTCTCTCCCCCGTCTCTCTATCTCACTCTCTCCCCCATCTCTCTATCTCACTCTCTCCCCACAGTCTCTCTATCTCACTCTCTCCCCACAGTCTCTCTATCTCACTCTCTCCCCACAGTCTCTCTATCTCACTCTCTCCCCACAGTCTCTCTATCTCACTCTCTCCCCCATCTCTCTATCTCACTCTCTCCCCTGTCTCTCTATCTCACTCTCTCCCCCGTCTCTCTATCTCACTCTCTCCCCCCGTCTCTCTATCTCACTCTCTCCCCCCGTCTCTCTATCTCACTCTCTCCCCCCATCTCTCTATCTCACTCTCTCCCCCGTCTCTCTATCTCACTCTCTCCCCACAGTCTCTCTATCTCACTCTCTCCCCCGTCTCTCTATCTCACTCTCTCCCCCCGTCTCTCTATCTCACTCTCTCCCCCGTCTCTCTATCTCACTCTCTCCCCCGTCTCTCTATCTCACTCTCTCCCCCCGTCTCTCTATCTCACTCTCTCCCCCATCTCTCTATCTCACTCTCTCCCCCATCTCTCTATCTCACTCTCTCCCCCATCTCTCTATCTCACTCTCTCCCCCGTCTCTCTATCTCACTCTCTCCCCCATCTCTCTATCTCACTCTCTCCCCCCATCTCTCTATCTCACTCTCTCCCCCATCTCTCTATCTCACTCTCTCCCCCATCTCTCTATCTCACTCTCTCCCCCATCTCTCTATCTCACTCTCTCCACCCGTCTCTCTATCTCACTCTCTCCCCACAGTCTCTCTATCTCACTCTCTCCCCCTGTCTCTCTCTCTCACTCTCTCCCCCTGTCTCTCTATCTCACTCTCTCCCCACAGTCTCTCTATCTCACTCCCTCCCCCATCTCTCTATCTCTCTCTCTCCCCCGTCTCTCTATCTCACTCTCTCCCCCCATCTCTCTATCTCTCTCTCTCCCCCGTCTCTCTATCTCACTCTCTCCCCCCATCTCTCTATCTCTCTCTCTCCCCCGTCTCTCTATCTCACTCTCTCCCCCGTCTCTCTATCTCACTCTCTCCCCCCATCTCTCTATCTCACTCTCTCCCCCATCTCTCTATCTCACTCTCTCCCCCATCTCTCTATCTCACTCTCTCCACCCGTCTCTCTATCTCACTCTCTCCCCACAGTCTCTCTATCTCACTCTCTCCCCCTGTCTCTCTCTCTCACTCTCTCCCCCTGTCTCTCTATCTCACTCTCTCCCCACAGTCTCTCTATCTCACTCCCTCCCCCATCTCTCTATCTCTCTCTCTCCCCCGTCTCTCTATCTCACTCTCTCCCCCGTCTCTCTATCTCACTCTCTCCCCCCGTCTCTCTATCTCACTCTCTCCCCCATCTCTCTCTCTCACTCTCTCCCCCGTCTCTCTATCTCACTCTCTCCCCCCCATCTCTCTATCTCTCTCTCTCCCCCGTCTCTCTATCTCACTCTCTCCCCCGTCTCTCTATCTCTCTCTCTCCCCCGTCTCTCTATCTCACTCTCTCCCCCCGTCTCTCTATCTCACTCTCTCCCCCATCTCTCTCTCTCACTCTCTCCCCCGTCTCTCTATCTCACTCTCTCCCCCCCATCTCTCTATCTCTCTCTCTCCCCCGTCTCTCTATCTCACTCTCTCCCCCGTCTCTCTATCTCACTCTCTCCCCCGTCTCTCTATCTCACTCTCTCCCCCGTCTCTCTATCTCACTCTCTCCCCCCGTCTCTCTATCTCACTCTCTCCCCCATCTCTCTCTCTCACTCTCTCCCCCGTCTCTCTATCTCACTCTCTCCCCCATCTCTCTCTCTCACTCTCTCCCCCATCTCTCTCTCTCACTCTCTCCCCCGTCTCTCTATCTCACTCTCTCCCCCGTCTCTCTATCTCACTCTCTCCCCACAGTCTCTCTATCTCACTCTCTCCCCCATCTCTCTATCTCACTCTCTCCCC
Source organism: Heptranchias perlo (assembly GCF_035084215.1). Lineage (NCBI taxonomy): Eukaryota > Metazoa > Chordata > Chondrichthyes > Hexanchiformes > Hexanchidae > Heptranchias > Heptranchias perlo. The sequence continues at coordinate 20,968,923 of NC_090359.1, read as the reverse complement.
CCGTCTCTCTATCTCACTCTCTCCCCCATCTCTCTCTCTCACTCTCTCCCCCGTCTCTCTATCTCACTCTCTCCCCCGTCTCTCTATCTCACTCTCTCCCCCCGTCTCTCTATCTCACTCTCTCCCCCATCTCTCTCTCTCACTCTCTCCCCCATCTCTCTCTCTCACTCTCTCCCCCGTCTCTCTATCTCACTCTCTCCCCCGTCTCTCTATCTCACTCTCTCCCCACAGTCTCTCTATCTCACTCTCTCCCCCGTCTCTCTATCTCACTCTCTCCCCACAGTCTCTCTATCTCACTCTCTCCCCTGTCTCTCTCTCTCACTCTCTCCCCCGTCTCTCTATCTCACTCTCTCCCCCCGTCTCTCTATCTCACTCTCTCCCCCATCTCTCTCTCTCACTCTCTCCCCCGTCTCTCTATCTCACTCTCTCCCCCATCTCTCTCTCTCACTCTCTCCCCCATCTCTCTCTCTCACTCTCTCCCCCATCTCTCTCTCTCACTCTCTCCCCCATCTCTCTCTCTCACTCTCTCCCCCGTCTCTCTATCTCACTCTCTCCCCCGTCTCTCTATCTCACTCTCTCCCCCATCTCTCTATCTCACTCTCTCCCCCATCTCTCTCTCTCACTCTCTCCCCTGTCTCTCTATCTCACTCTCTCCCCCATCTCTCTATCTCTCTCTCTCCCCCATCTCTCTATCTCACTCTCTCCCCCATCTCTCTATCTCACTCTCTCCCCCGTCTCTCTATCTCTCTCTCTCCCCCATCTCTCTATCTCTCTCTCTCCCCCATCTCTCTATCTCACTCTCTCTCCCCCATCTCTCTATCTCACTCTCTCTCCCCCGTCTCTCTATCTCACTCTCTCCCCCGTCTCTCTATCTCACTCTCTCCCCCCGTCTCGCTATCTCACTCCCTCCCCCATCTCTCTATCTCTCTCTCTCCCCCGTCTCTCTATCTCACTCTCTCCCCCGTCTCTCTCTCTCACTCTCTCCCCCGTCTCTCTATCTCACTCCCTCCCCCATCTCTCTATCTCACTCTCTCCCCCGTCTCTCTATCTCACTCTCTCCCCCATCTCTCTATCTCACTCTCTCCCCACAGTCCCTCTATCTCACTCTCTCCCCCCATCTCTCTATCTCACTCTCTCCCCCATCTCTCTATCTCACTCTCTCCCCCATCTCTCTATCTCACTCTCTCCCCCGTCTCTCTATCTCACTCTCTCCCCTGTCTCTCTATCTCACTCTCTCCCCTGTCTCTCTATCTCACTCTCTCCCCACAGTCTCTCTATCTCACTCTCTCCCCCCATCTCTCTATCTCACTCTCTCCCCCATCTCTCTATCTCACTCTCTCCCCCGTCTCTCTATCTCACTCTCTCCCCTGTCTCTCTATCTCACTCTCTCCCCTGTCTCTCTATCTCACTCTCTCCCCACAGTCTCTCTATCTCACTCTCTCCCCCCATCTCTCTATCTCACTCTCTCCCCCCATCTCTCTATCTCACTCTCTCCCCCATCTCTCTATCTCACTCTCTCCCCTGTCTCTCTATCTCACTCTCTCCCCACAGTCTCTCTATCTCACTCTCTCCCCCCATCTCTCTATCTCACTCTCTCCCCACAGTCTCTCTATCTCACTCTCTCCCCCCGTCTCTCTATCTCACTCTCTCCCCCCTGTGTCTCTCTATCTCACTCTCTCCCCCGTCTCTCTATCTCACTCTCTCCCCTGTCTCTCTATCTCACTCTCTCCCCTGTCTCTCTATCTCACTCTCTCCCCACAGTCTCTCTATCTCTCTCTCTCCCCCATCTCTCTATCTCACTCTCTCCCCACAGTCTCTCTATCTCACTCTCTCCCCCATCTCTCTATCTCACTCTCTCCCCACAGTCTCTCTATCTCACTCTCTCCCCCATCTCTCTATCTCACTCTCTCCCCCGTCTCTCTATCTCACTCTCTCCCCCGTCTCTCTATCTCACTCTCTCCCCCCATCTCTCTATCTCACTCTCTCCCCCGTCTCTCTATCTCACTCTCTCCCCCCATCTCTCTATCTCACTCTCTCCCCCCATCTCTCTATCTCACTCTCTCCCCCGTCTCTCTATCTCACTCTCTCCCCCCATCTCTCTATCTCACTCTCTCCCCCCATCTCTCTATCTCACTCTCTCCCCCATCTCTCTATCTCACTCTCTCCCCCGTCTCTCTATCTCACTCTCTCCCCCGTCTCGCTATCTCACTCTCTCCCCACAGTCTCTCTATCTCACTCTCTCCCCCATCTCTCTATCTCACTCTCTCCCCCATCTCTCTATCTCACTCTCTCCCCACAGTCTCTCTATCTCACTCTCTCCCCCATCTCTCTATCTCACTCTCTCCCCCGTCTCTCTATCTCACTCTCTCCCCCGTCTCTCTATCTCACTCTCTCCCCCCATCTCTCTATCTCACTCTCTCCCCCATCTCTCTATCTCACTCTCTCCCCCGTCTCTCTATCTCACTCTCTCCCCTGTCTCTCTATCTCACTCTCTCCCCACAGTCTCTCTATCTCTCTCTCTCCCCCATCTCTCTATCTCACTCTCTCCCCACAGTCTCTCTATCTCACTCTCTCCCCCGTCTCTCTATCTCACTCTCTCCCCACAGTCTCTCTATCTCTCTCTCTCCCCCATCTCTCTATCTCACTCTCTCCCCCGTCTCGCTATCTCACTCTCTCCCCACAGTCTCTCTATCTCACTCTCTCCCCCATCTCTCTATCTCACTCTCTCCCCACAGTCTCTCTATCTCACTCTCTCCCCCATCTCTCTATCTCACTCCCTCCCCCGTCTCTCTATCTCACTCTCTCCCCCCATCTCTCTATCTCTCTCTCTCCCCCCATCTCTCTATCTCACTCCCTCCCCCGTCTCTCTATCTCACTCTCTCCCCCGTCTCTCTATCTCACTCTCTCCCCCCATCTCTCTATCTCACTCTCTCCCCACAGTCTCTCTCTCTCACTCTCTCCCCCCATCTCTCTATCTCACTCTCTCCCCACAGTCTCTCTATCTCACTCCCTCCCCCGTCTCTCTATCTCACTCTCTCCCCCCATCTCTCTATCTCTCTCTCTCCCCCCATCTCTCTATCTCTCTCTCTCCCCCCATCTCTCTATCTCACTCTCTCCCCCCATCTCTCTATCTCACTCTCTCCCCACAGTCTCTCTCTCTCACTCTCTCCCCCCATCTCTCTATCTCACTCTCTCCCCACAGTCTCTCTATCTCACTCTCTCCCCCGTCTCTCTATCTCACTCTCTCCCCCCATCTCTCTATCTCACTCTCTCCCCCATCTCTCTCTCTCACTCTCTCCCCCGTCTCTCTATCTCTCTCTCTCCCCCATCTCTCTATCTCACTCTCTCCCCCATCTCTCTCTCTCACTCTCTCCCCCGTCTCTCTATCTCACTCTCTCCCCCCATCTCTCTATCTCACTCTCTCCCCCATCTCTCTCTCTCACTCTCTCCCCCGTCTCTCTATCTCACTCCCTCCCCCATCTCTCTATCTCACTCTCTCCCCCGTCTCTCTATCTCACTCCCTCCCCCATCTCTCTATCTCACTCTCTCCCCCGTCTCTCTATCTCACTCTCTCCCCCGTCTCTCTATCTCACTCTCTCCCCCATCTCTCTATCTCACTCTCTCCCCAGTCTCTCTATCTCTCTCTCTCCCCCATCTCTCTATCTCACTCTCTCCCCCCATCTCTCTATCTCACTCTCTCCCCCCATCTCTCTATCTCACTCTCTCCCCCCATCTCTCTATCTCACTCTCTCCCCCATCTCTCTATCTCACTCTCTCCCCCGTCTCTCTATCTCACTCTCTCCCCTGTCTCTCTATCTCACTCTCTCCCCTGTCTCGCTATCTCACTCTCTCCCCACAGTCTCTCTATCTCACTCTCTCCCCCCATCTCTCTATCTCACTCTCTCCCCCATCTCTCTATCTCACTCTCTCCCCCGTCTCTCTATCTCACTCTCTCCCCCTGTCTCTCTATCTCACTCTCTCCCCCGTCTCTCTATCTCACTCTCTCCCCCGTCTCTCTATCTCACTCTCTCCCCCATCTCTCTATCTCACTCCCTCCCCTGTCTCTCTATCTCACTCTCTCCCCCTGTCTCTCTCTCTCACTCTCTCCCCCCATCTCTCTATCTCACTCTCTCCCCTGTCTCTCTATCTCACTCTCTCCCCTGTCTCTCTCTCTCACTCTCTCCCCCGTCTCTCTATCTCACTCTCTCCCCCCATCTCTCTATCTCACTCTCTCCCCACAGTCTCTCTATCTCACTCTCTCCCCCCATCTCTCTATCTCACTCTCTCCCCCCATCTCTCTATCTCACTCTCTCCCCCCTGTGTCTCTCTATCTCACTCTCTCCCCCGTCTCTCTCTCTCACTCTCTCCCCCATCTCTCTATCTCACTCTCTCCCCCCATCTCTCTATCTCACTCTCTCCCCCCATCTCTCTATCTCACTCTCTCCCCCCATCTCTCTATCTCTCTCTCTCCCCCCGTCTCTCTATCTCACTCTCTCCCCCGTCTCTCTATCTCACTCTCTCCCCCCATCTCTCTATCTCACTCTCTCCCCCGTCCCTCTATCTCACTCTCTCCCCCATCTCTCTATCTCACTCTCTCCCCCGTCTCTCTATCTCACTCTCTCCCCCGTCTCTCTATCTCACTCTCTCCCCCCGTCTCTCTATCTCTCTCTCTCCCCCATCTCTCTATCTCACTCTCTCCCCCCATCTCTCTATCTCACTCTCTCCCCCCATCTCTCTATCTCACTCTCTCCCCCCATCTCTCTATCTCACTCTCTCCCCCGTCTCTCTATCTCTCTCTCTCCCCCGTCTCTCTATCTCACTCTCTCCCCCATCTCTCTATCTCACTCTCTCCCCCCATCTCTCTATCTCACTCTCTCCCCCATCTCTCTATCTCACTCTCTCCCCCGTCTCTCTATCTCTCTCTCTCCCCCGTCCCTCTATCTCACTCTCTCCCCCAGTCTCTCTATCTCACTCTCTCCCCCATCTCTCTATCTCACTCTCTCCCCCATCTCTCTATCTCACTCTCTCCCCACAGTCTCTCTATCTCACTCTCTCCCCCGTCTCTCTATCTCACTCCCTCCCCCATCTCTCTATCTCACTCTCTCCCCCCGTCTCTCTATCTCACTCTCTCCCCCCATCTCTCTATCTCACTCTCTCCCCCCATCTCTCTATCTCACTCTCTCCCCCATCTCTCTATCTCACTCTCTCCCCACAGTCTCTCTATCTCACTCTCTCCCCCGTCTCTCTATCTCACTCCCTCCCCCATCTCTCTATCTCACTCTCTCCCCCCGTCTCTCTATCTCACTCTCTCCCCCCATCTCTCTATCTCACTCTCTCCCCCATCTCTCTCTCTCACTCTCTCCCCCGTCTCTCTATCTCACTCCCTCCCCCATCTCTCTATCTCACTCTCTCCCCCGTCTCTCTATCTCACTCCCTCCCCCATCTCTCTATCTCACTCTCTCCCCCGTCTCTCTATCTCACTCTCTCCCCCGTCTCTCTATCTCACTCTCCCCCCCATCTCTCTATCTCACTCTCTCCCCAGTCTCTCTATCTCTCTCTCTCCCCCATCTCTCTATCTCACTCTCTCCCCCCATCTCTCTATCTCACTCTCTCCCCCCATCTCTCTATCTCACTCTCTCCCCCCATCTCTCTATCTCACTCTCTCCCCCATCTCTCTATCTCACTCTCTCCCCCGTCTCTCTATCTCACTCTCTCCCCTGTCTCTCTATCTCACTCTCTCCCCTGTCTCTCTATCTCACTCTCTCCCCACAGTCTCTCTATCTCACTCTCTCCCCCCATCTCTCTATCTCACTCTCTCCCCCATCTCTCTATCTCACTCTCTCCCCCGTCTCTCTATCTCACTCTCTCCCCCTGTCTCTCTATCTCACTCTCTCCCCCGTCTCTCTATCTCACTCTCTCCCCCGTCTCTCTATCTCACTCTCTCCCCCATCTCTCTATCTCACTCCCTCCCCTGTCTCTCTATCTCACTCTCTCCCCCTGTCTCTCTCTCTCACTCTCTCCCCCCATCTCTCTATCTCACTCTCTCCCCTGTCTCTCTATCTCACTCTCTCCCCTGTCTCTCTCTCTCACTCTCTCCCCCGTCTCTCTATCTCACTCTCTCCCCCCATCTCTCTATCTCACTCTCTCCCCACAGTCTCTCTATCTCACTCTCTCCCCCCATCTCTCTATCTCACTCTCTCCCCCCATCTCTCTATCTCACTCTCTCCCCCCTGTGTCTCTCTATCTCACTCTCTCCCCCGTCTCTCTCTCTCACTCTCTCCCCCATCTCTCTATCTCACTCTCTCCCCCCATCTCTCTATCTCACTCTCTCCCCCCATCTCTCTATCTCACTCTCTCCCCCCATCTCTCTATCTCTCTCTCTCCCCCCGTCTCTCTATCTCACTCTCTCCCCCGTCTCTCTATCTCACTCTCTCCCCCCATCTCTCTATCTCACTCTCTCCCCCGTCCCTCTATCTCACTCTCTCCCCCATCTCTCTATCTCACTCTCTCCCCCGTCTCTCTATCTCACTCTCTCCCCCGTCTCTCTATCTCACTCTCTCCCCCCGTCTCTCGATCTCTCTCTCTCCCCCATCTCTCTATCTCACTCTCTCCCCCCATCTCTCTATCTCACTCTCTCCCCCCATCTCTCTATCTCACTCTCTCCCCCCATCTCTCTATCTCACTCTCTCCCCCGTCTCTCTATCTCTCTCTCTCCCCCGTCTCTCTATCTCACTCTCTCCCCCATCTCTCTATCTCACTCTCTCCCCCCATCTCTCTATCTCACTCTCTCCCCCATCTCTCTATCTCACTCTCTCCCCCGTCTCTCTATCTCTCTCTCTCCCCCGTCCCTCTATCTCACTCTCTCCCCCAGTCTCTCTATCTCACTCTCTCCCCCATCTCTCTATCTCACTCTCTCCCCCATCTCTCTATCTCACTCTCTCCCCACAGTCTCTCTATCTCACTCTCTCCCCCGTCTCTCTATCTCACTCCCTCCCCCATCTCTCTATCTCACTCTCTCCCCCCGTCTCTCTATCTCACTCTCTCCCCCCATCTCTCTATCTCACTCTCTCCCCCCATCTCTCTATCTCACTCTCTCCCCCATCTCTCTATCTCACTCTCTCCCCCCATCTCTCTATCTCACTCTCTCCCCCATCTCTCTATCTCACTCTCTCCCCACAGTCTCTCTATCTCACTCTCTCCCCCGTCTCTCTATCTCACTCTCTCCCCCCGTCTCTCTATCTCACTCTCTCCCCCGTCTCTCTATCTCACTCTCTCCCCCCATCTCTCTATCTCACTCTCTCCCCACAGTCTCTCTATCTCACTCTCTCCCCACGGTCTCTCTATCTCACTCTCTCCCCCGTCTCTCTATCTCACTCTCTCCCCCATCTCTCTATCTCACTCTCTCCCCCCGTCTCGCTATCTCACTCCCTCCCCCATCTCTCTATCTCACTCTCTCCCCCCGTCTCTCTATCTCACTCTCTCCCCCCATCTCTCTATCTCACTCTCTCCCCCCATCTCTCTATCTCACTCTCTCCCCCCATCTCTCTATCTCACTCTCTCCCCCGTCTCTCTATCTCACTCTCTCCCCCGTCTCTCTATCTCACTCTCTCCCCACAGTCTCTCTATCTCACTCTCTCCCCCATCTCTCTATCTCACTCTCTCCCCCCATCTCTCTATCTCACTCTCTCCCCCCATCTCTCTATCTCACTCTCTCCCCCCATCTCTCTATCTCACTCTCTCCCCCCATCTCTCTATCTCACTCTCTCCCCCCATCTCTCTATCTCACTCTCTCCCCCGTCTCTCTATCTCACTCTCTCCCCCCATCTCTCTATCTCACTCTCTCCCCCCATCTCTCTATCTCACTCTCTCCCCCCATCTCTCTATCTCACTCTCTCCCCCGTCTCTCTATCTCACTCTCTCCCCCATCTCTCTATCTCACTCTCTCCCCCATCTCTCTATCTCACTCTCTCCCCCCATCTCTCTATCTCACTCTCTCCCCCGTCTCTCTATCTCACTCTCTCCCCCATCTCTCTATCTCACTCTCTCCCCCGTCTCTCTATCTCACTCTCTCCCCCGTCTCTCTATCTCACTCTCTCCCCCGTCTCTCTATCTCACTCTCTCCCCACAGTCTCTCTATCTCACTCTCTCCCCCCATCTCTCTATCTCACTCTCTCCCCCCATCTCTCTATCTCACTCTCTCCCCCCATCTCTCTATCTCACTCTCTCCCCCCATCTCTCTATCTCACTCTCTCCCCCCATCTCTCTATCTCACTCTCTTCCCCCATCTCTCCATCTCACTCTCTCCCCCGTCTCTCTATCTCACTCTCTCCCCCATCTCTCTATCTCACTCTCTCCCCCATCTCTCTATCTCACTCTCTCCCCCGTCTCTCTATCTCACTCTCTCCCCCGTCTCTCTATCTCACTCTCTCCCCCGTCTCTCTATCTCACTCTCTCCCCCGTCTCTCTATCTCACTCTCTCCCCCATCTCTCTATCTCACTCTCTCCCCCCATCTCTCTATCTCACTCTCTCCCCACATCTCTCTATCTCACTCTCTCCCCCATCTCTCTATCTCACTCTCTCCCCCATCTCTCTATCTCACTCTCTCCCCCATCTCTCTATCTCACTCTCTCCCCCATCTCTCTATCTCTCTCTCTCCCCGTCTCTCTATCTCACTCTCTCCCCCGTCTCTCTATCTCACTCTCTCCCCCATCTCTCTATCTCTCTCTCTCCCCCCATCTCTCTATCTCACTCTCTCCCCCCATCTCTCTATCTCACTCTCTCCCCCATCTCTCTATCTCACTCTCTCCCCCCATCTCTCTATCTCACTCTCTCCCCCGTCTCTCTATCTCACTCTCTCCCCCGTCTCTCTATCTCACTCTCTCCCCCGTCTCTCTCTCTCACTCTCTCCCCCGTCTCTCTATCTCACTCTCTCCCCCGTCTCTCTATCTCTCTCTCTCCCCCGTCTCTCTATCTCACTCTCTCCCCCGTCTCTCTCTCTCACTCTCTCCCCCGTCTCTCTATCTCACTCTCTCCCCCCATCTCTCTATCTCACTCTCTCCCCCATCTCTCTATCTCACTCTCTCCCCCGTCTCTCTATCTCACTCTCTCCCCCATCTCTCTATCTCACTCTCTCCCCCGTCTCTCTCTCTCACTCTCTCCCCCGTCTCTCTATCTCACTCTCTCCCCACAGTCTCTCTATCTCACTCTCTCCCCCCGTCTCTCTATCTCACTCTCTCCCCCATCTCTCTATCTCACTCTCTCCCCCCATCTCTCTATCTCACTCTCTCCCCCATCTCTCTATCTCACTCTCTCCCCCCATCTCTCTATCTCACTCTCTCCCCCGTCTCTCTATCTCACTCTCTCCCCCATCTCTCTATCTCACTCTCTCCCCCGTCTCTCTATCTCACTCTCTCCCCCATCTCTCTATCTCTCTCTCTCCCCACAGTCTCTCTATCTCACTCTCTCCCCCGTCTCTCTATCTCACTCTCTCCCCCATCTCTCTATCTCACTCTCTCCCCCATCTCTCTCTCTCACTCTCTCCCCCATCTCTCTATCTCTCTCTCTCCCCACAGTCTCTCTATCTCACTCTCTCCCCCATCTCTCTATCTCTCTCTCTCCCCACAGTCTCTCTATCTCACTCTCTCCCCCGTCTCTCTATCTCACTCTCTCCCCACAGTCTCTCTATCTCACTCTCTCCCCCATCTCTCTATCTCTCTCTCTCCCCACAGTCTCTCTATCTCACTCTCTCCCCCATCTCTCTATCTCACTCTCTCCCCCGTCTCTCTATCTCACTCTCTCCCCCCGTCTCTCTATCTCACTCTCTCCCCCATCTCTCTATCTCACTCTCTCCCCCGTCTCTCTATCTCACTCTCTCCCCCCGTCTCTCTATCTCACTCTCTCCCCCATCTCTCTATCTCTCTCTCTCCCCCGTCTCTCTATCTCACTCTCTCCCCCGTCTCTCTATCTCTCTCTCTCCCCCGTCTCTCTATCTCACTCTCTCCCCCGTCTCTCTATCTCACTCTCTCCCCACAGTCTCTCTATCTCACTCTCTCCCCCGTCTCTCTATCTCACTCCCTCCCCCGTCTCTCGATCTCACTCTCTCCCCACGGTCTCTCTATCTCTCTCTCTCCCCCGTCTCTCTCTCTCACTCTCTCCCCCAGTCTCTCTATCTCTCTCTCTCCCCCGTCTCTCTATCTCACTCTCTCCCCCGTCTCTCTCTCTCACTCTCTCCCCCAGTCTCTCTATCTCACTCTCTCCCCCCATCTCTCTATCTCACTCTCTCCCCCGTCTCTCTATCTCACTCTCTCCCCCGTCTCTCTATCTCACTCTCTCCCCCCATCTCTCTATCTCACTCTCTCCCCCGTCTCTCTATCTCACTCTCTCCCCCGTCTCTCTATCTCACTCTCTCCCCCCATCTCTCTATCTCACTCTCTCCCCCGTCTCTCTATCTCACTCCCTCCCCCATCTCTCTATCTCACTCTCTCCCCCGTCTCTCTCTCTCACTCTCTCCCCCCATCTCTCTATCTCACTCTCTCCCCCCATCTCTCTATCTCACTCTCTCCCCCGTCTCTCTATCTCACTCCCTCCCCCATCTCTCTATCTCACTCTCTCCCCACAGTCTCTCTATCTCACTCTCTCCCCCCATCTCTCTATCTCACTCTCTCCCCCGTCTCTCTATCTCACTCTCTCCCCCCATCTCTCTATCTCACTCCCTCCCCCATCTCTCTATCTCACTCTCTCCCCCATCTCTCTATCTCACTCTCTCCCCCCATCTCTCTATCTCACTCTCTCCCCCATCTCTCTATCTCACTCTCTCCCCCGTCTCTCTATCTCACTCTCTCCCCCGTCTCTCTATCTCACTCTCTCCCCCCATCTCTCTATCTCACTCTCTCCCCCCATCTCTCTATCTCACTCTCTCCCCCGTCTCTCTATCTCACTCTCTCCCCCGTCTCTCTATCTCACTCTCTCCCCCCGTCTCTCTATCTCACTCTCTCTCCCCCATCTCTCTATCTCACTCTCTCCCCCATCTCTCTATCTCACTCTCTCCCCCGTCTCTCTATCTCACTCTCTCCCCCCATCTCTCTATCTCACTCTCTCCCCCCGTCTCTCTATCTCACTCTCTCCCCTGTCTCTCTATCTCACTCTCTCCCCCGTCTCTCTATCTCACTCCCTCCTCCCATCTCTCTATCTCACTCTCTCCCCCGTCTCTCTATCTCACTCTCTCCCCCGTCTCTCTATCTCACTCTCTCCCCCATCTCTCTATCTCACTCTCTCCCCCCATCTCTCTATCTCACTCTCTCCCCCCATCTCTCTATCTCACTCTCTCCCCCCATCTCTCTATCTCACTCTCTCCCCCATCTCTCTATCTCACTCTCTCCCCACAGTCTCTCTATCTCACTCTCTCCCCCGTCTCTCTATCTCACTCTCTCCCCCGTCTCTCTATCTCACTCTCTCCCCCATCTCTCTATCTCACTCTCTCCCCCCATCTCTCTATCTCACTCTCTCCCCCCATCTCTCTATCTCACTCTCTCCCCCCATCTCTCTATCTCACTCTCTCCCCCCATCTCTCTATCTCACTCTCTCCCCCCGTCTCTCTATCTCACTCTCTCCCCCATCTCTCTATCTCACTCTCTCCCCCATCTCTCTATCTCACTCTCTCCCCCGTCTCTCTATCTCACTCTCTCCCCCATCTCTCTATCTCACTCTCTCCCCCGTCTCTCTATCTCACTCTCTCCCCCGTCTCTCTCTCACTCTCTCCCCCGTCTCTCTATCTCACTCTCTCCCCCGTCTCTCTATCTCACTCTCTCCCCCCATCTCTCTATCTCACTCTCTCCCCCGTCTCTCTATCTCACTCTCTCCCCCCATCTCTCTATCTCACTCTCTCCCCTGTGTCTCTCTATCTCACTCTCTCCCCCCGTCTCTCTATCTCTCTCTCTCCCCCATCTCTCTTATCTCACTCCCTCCCCCGTCTCTCTATCTCACTCTCTCCCCCCGTCTCTCTATCTCACTCTCTCCCCCGTCTCTCTATCTCACTCCCTCCCCCGTCTCTCTATCTCACTCTCTCCCCCCGTCTCTCTATCTCACTCCCTCCCCCGTCTCTCTATCTCACTCTCTCCCCCCGTCTCTCTATCTCACTCTCTCCCCCCGGCTCTCTATCTCACTCCCTCCCCCGTCTCTCTATCTCACTCTCTCCCCAGTCTCTCTATCTCACTCTCTCCCCCGTCTCTCTATCTCACTCCCTCCCCCGTCTCTCTATCTCACTCTCTCCCCCCGTCTCTCTATCTCACTCCCTCCCCCGTCTCTCTATCTCACTCTCTCCCCCCGTCTCTCTATCTCACTCCCTCCCCCGTCTCTCTATCTCTCTCTCTCCCCCCATCTCTCTATCTCACTCTCTCCCCCATCTCTCTATCTCACTCTCTCCCCCGTCTCTCTATCTCACTCTCTCCCCCCATCTCTCTATCTCACTCTCTCCCCCCGTCTCTCTATCTCACTCTCTCCCCCCATCTCTCTATCTCACTCTCTCCCCCATCTCTCTATCTCACTCTCTCCCCCATCTCTCTATCTCACTCTCTCCCCCCATCTCTCTATCTCACTCTCTCCCCCCATCTCTCTATCTCACTCTCTCCCCCCATCTCTCTATCTCACTCTCTCCCCCCCATCTCTCTATCTCACTCTCTCCCCCCATCTCTCTATCTCACTCTCTCCCCCATCTCTCTATCTCACTCTCTCCCCCCATCTCTCTATCTCACTCTCTCTCCCCCGTCTCTCTATCTCACTCTCTCCCCCGTCTCTCTATCTCACTCCCTCCCCCGTCTCTCTATCTCACTCTCTCCCCCCATCTCTCTATCTCACTCTCTCTCCCCCGTCTCTCTATCTCACTCTCTCCCCCATCTCTCTCTCTCACTCTCTCCCCCATCTCTCTATCTCACTCTCTCCCCCATCTCTCTATCTCACTCTCTCCCCCATCTCTCTATCTCACTCTCTCCCCCCATCTCTCTATCTCACTCTCTCCCCCGTCTCTCTATCTCACTCTCTCCCCCCGTCTCTCTATCTCACTCTCTCCCCCGTCTCTCTATCTCACTCTCTCCCCACAGTCTCTCTATCTCACTCTCTCCCCCCGTCTCTCTATCTCACTCTCTCCCCCCGTCTCTCTATCTCACTCTCTCCCCCATCTCTCTATCTCACTCTCTCCCCCCGTCTCTCTATCTCACTCTCTCCCCCCCGTCTCTCTATCTCACTCCCTCCCCCGTCTCTCTATCTCACTCTCTCCCGCCCATCTCTCTATCTCACTCCCTCCCCCGTCTCTCTATCTCACTCTCTCCCCCCATCTCTCTATCTCACTCTCTCCCCCATCTCTCTATCTCACTCTCTCCCCCATCTCTCTATCTCACTCTCTCCCCCATCTCTCTATCTCACTCTCTCCCCCATCTCTCTATCTCACTCTCTCCCCATCTCTCTATCTCACTCTCTCCCCCATCTCTCTATCTCACTCTCTCCCCCATCTCTCTATCTCACTCCCTCCCCCGTCTCTCTATCTCACTCTCCTCCCCCCGTCTCTCTATCTCACTCTCTCCCCCGTCTCTCTATCTCACTCTCTCCCCCGTCTCTCTATCTCACTCTCTCCCCCCGTCTCTCTATCTCACTCTCTCCCCCGTCTCTCTATCTCACTCTCTCCCCCGTCTCTCTATCTCACTCTCTCCCCCATCTCTCTATCTCACTCTCTCCCCCATCTCTCTATCTCACTCTCTCCCCCCGTCTCTCTATCTCACTCTCTCCCCCGTCTCTCTATCTCACTCTCTCCCCCGTCTCTCTATCTCACTCTCTCCCCCGTCTCTCTATCTCACTCTCTCCCCGTCTCTCTATCTCACTCTCTCCCCCCGTCTCTCTATCTCACTCTCTCCCCCGTCTCTCTATCTCACTCCCTCCCCCATCTCTCTATCTCACTCTCTCCCCCCGTCTCTCTATCTTACTCTCTCCCCCATCTCTCTATCTCACTCCCTCCCCCGTCTCTCTATCTCACTCTCTCTCCCCCGTCTCTCTATCTCACTCTCTCCCCCGTCTCTCTATCTCACTCTCTCCCCTGTGTCTCTCTATCTCACTCTCTCCCCCGTCTCTCTATCTCACTCTCTCCCCTGTGTCTCTCTATCTCACTCTCTCCCCCGTCTCTCTATCTCACTCTCTCCCCACGGTCTCTCTATCTCACTCTCTCCCCCGTCTCTCTATCTCACTCTCTCCCCCGTCTCTCTATCTCACTCTCTCCCCCGTCTCTCTATCTCACTCTCTCCCCCATCTCTCTATCTCACTCTCTCCCCCATCTCTCTATCTCACTCTCTCCCCCGTCTCTCTATCTCACTCTCTCCCCCGTCTCTCTATCTCACTCTCTCCCCCGTCTCTCTATCTCACTCTCTCCCCCATCTCTCTATCTCTCTCTCTCCCCCGTCTCTCTATCTCACTCTCTCCCCCCTGTGTCTCTCTATCTCACTCTCTCCCCCGTCTCTCTATCTCACTCTCTCCCCCGTCTCTCTATCTCACTCTCTCCCCCCCGTCTCTCTATCTCACTCTCTCCCCCGTCTCTCTATCTCACTCTCTCCCCCCATCTCTCTATCTCACTCTCTCCCCCGTCTCTCTATCTCACTCTCTCCCCCCATCTCTCTATCTCACTCTCTCCCCTGTGTCTCTCTATCTCACTCTCTCCCCCGTCTCTCTATCTCTCTCTCTCCCCCATCTCTCTATCTCACTCCCTCCCCCGTCTCTCTATCTCACTCTCTCCCCCCGTCTCTCTATCTCACTCTCTCCCCCGTCTCTCTATCTCACTCCCTCCCCCGTCTCTCTATCTCACTCTCTCCCCCCGTCTCTCTATCTCACTCCCTCCCCCGTCTCTCTATCTCACTCTCTCCCCCCGTCTCTCTATCTCACTCTCTCCCCCCGTCTCTCTATCTCACTCCCTCCCCCGTCTCTCTATCTCACTCTCTCCCCAGTCTCTCTATCTCACTCTCTCCCCCGTCTCTCTATCTCACTCCCTCCCCGTCTCTCTATCTCACTCTCTCCCCCCGTCTCTCTATCTCACTCCCTCCCCCGTCTCTCTATCTCACTCTCTCCCCCCGTCTCTCTATCTCACTCCCTCCCCCGTCTCTCTATCTCTCTCTCTCCCCCCATCTCTCTATCTCACTCTCTCCCCCCATCTCTCTATCTCACTCCTCTCCCCCGTCTCTCTATCTCACTCTCTCCCCCCATCTCTCTATCTCACTCTCTCCCCCGTCTCTCTATCTCACTCTCTCCCCCCATCTCTCTATCTCACTCTCTCCCCCATCTCTCTATCTCACTCTCTCCCCCATCTCTCTATCTCACTCTCTCCCCCCATCTCTCTATCTCACTCTCTCCCCCCATCTCTCTATCTCACTCTCTCCCCCCATCTCTCTATCTCACTCTCTCCCCCATCTCTCTATCTCACTCTCTCCCCCATCTCTCTATCTCACTCTCTCCCCCATCTCTCTATCTCACTCTCTCCCCCCATCTCTCTATCTCACTCTCTCTCCCCGTCTCTCTATCTCACTCTCTCCCCCGTCTCTCTATCTCACTCCCTCCCCCGTCTCTCTATCTCACTCTCTCCCCCCATCTCTCTATCTCACTCTCTCCCCCCGTCTCTCTATCTCACTCTCTCCCCCATCTCTCTATCTCACTCTCTCCCCCCATCTCTCTATCTCACTCTCTCCCCACATCTCTCTATCTCACTCTCTCCCCCATCTCTCTATCTCACTCTCTCCCCCATCTCTCTATCTCACTCTCTCCCCCCATCTCTCTATCTCACTCTCTCCCCCATCTCTCTATCTCTCTCTCTCCCCCCGTCTCTCTATCTCACTCTCTCCCCCGTCTCTCTATCTCACTCTCTCCCCCATCTCTCTATCTCTCTCTCTCCCCCCATCTCTCTATCTCACTCTCTCCCCCCATCTCTCTATCTCACTCTCTCCCCATCTCTCTATCTCACTCTCTCCCCCACTCTCTATCTCACTCTCTCCCCCCATCTCTCTATCTCACTCTCTCCCCCATCTCTCTATCTCACTCTCTCCCCCCATCTCTCTATCTCACTCTCTCCCCCCATCTCTCTATCTCACTCTCTCCCCCGTCTCTCTATCTCACTCCTCTCCCCGTCTCTCTATCTCACTCTCTCCCCCCGTCTCTCTATCTCACTCTCTCCCCCGTCTCTCTATCTCTCTCTCTCCCCCGTCTCTCTATCTCACTCTCTCCCCCGTCTCTCTCTCTCACTCTCTCCCCCGTCTCTCTATCTCACTCTCTCCCACAGTCTCTCTATCTCACTCTCTCCCCCCGTCTCTCTATCTCACTCTCTCCCCCATCTCTCTATCTCACTCTCTCCCCCGTCTCTCTATCTCACTCTCTCCCCCATCTCTCTATCTCACTCTCTCCCCCGTCTCTCTCTCTCACTCTCTCCCCCGTCTCTCTATCTCACTCTCTCCCCACAGTCTCTCTATCTCACTCTCTCCCCCGTCTCTCTATCTCACTCTCTCCCCCATCTCTCTATCTCACTCTCTCCCCCCATCTCTCTATCTCACTCTCTCCCCCATCTCTCTATCTCACTCTCTCCCCCGTCTCTCTATCTCACTCTCTCCCCCCATCTCTCTATCTCACTCTCTCCCCACAGTCTCTCTATCTCACTCTCTCCCCCGTCTCTCTATCTCACTCTCTCCCCCATCTCTCTATCTCACTCTCTCCCCACAGTCTCTCTATCTCACTCTCTCCCCCCCATCTCTCTATCTCACTCTCTCCCCCGTCTCTCTATCTCACTCTCTCCCCCGTCTCTCTATCTCACTCTCTCCCCCGTCTCTCTCTCTCACTCTCTCCCCCGTCTCTCTATCTCACTCTCTCCCCCATCTCTCTATCTCACTCTCTCCCCCGTCTCTCTCTCTCACTCTCTCCCCCGTCTCTCTATCTCACTCTCTCCCCCATCTCTCTATCTCTCTCTCTCCCCACAGTCTCTCTATCTCACTCTCTCCCCCGTCTCTCTATCTCACTCTCTCCCCACAGTCTCTCTATCTCACTCCCTCCCCCGTCTCTCTATCTCACTCTCTCCCCCGTCTCTCTATCTCACTCTCTCCCCCCGTCTCTCTATCTCACTCTCTCCCCCATCTCTCTATCTCTCTCTCTCCCCCGTCTCTCTATCTCACTCTCTCCCCCGTCTCTCTATCTCTCTCTCCCCCATCTCTCTATCTCACTCTCTCCCCCCGTCTCTCTCTCTCACTCTCTCCCCCAGTCTCTCTATCTCACTCTCTCCCCGTCTCTCTCTCTCACTCTCTCCCCCAGTCTCTCTATCTCACTCTCTCCCACAGTCTCTCTATCTCACTCCCTCCCCCGTCTCTCTATCTCACTCTCTCCCCCGTCTCTCTATCTCACTCCCTCCCCCGTCTCTCTATCTCACTCTCTCCCCACGGTCTCTCTATCTCTCTCTCTCCCCCGTCTCTCTCTCTCACTCTCTCCCCCAGTCTCTCTATCTCTCTCTCTCCCCCGTCTCTCTATCTCACTCTCTCCCCCGTCTCTCTCTCTCACTCTCTCCCCCAGTCTCTCTATCTCACTCTCTCCCCCCATCTCTCTATCTCACCTCTCTCCCCCGTCTCTCTATCTCACTCTCTCCCCCGTCTCTCTATCTCACTCTCTCCCCCCATCTCTCTATCTCACTCTCTCCCCCGTCTCTCTATCTCACTCTCTCCCCCGTCTCTCTATCTCACTCTCTCCCCCATCTCTCTATCTCACTCTCTCCCCCGTCTCTCTATCTCACTCCCTCCCCCCATCTCTCTATCTCACTCTCTCCCCCCATCTCTCTATCTCACTCCCTCCCCCATCTCTCTATCTCACTCTCTCCCCCCATCTCTCTATCTCACTCTCTCCCCCCATCTCTCTATCTCACTCTCTCCCCCGTCTCTCTATCTCACTCTCTCCCCCGTCTCTCTATCTCACTCTCTCCCCCCATCTCTCTATCTCACTCTCTCCCCCCATCTCTCTATCTCACTCTCTCCCCCGTCTCTCTATCTCACTCTCTCCCCCGTCTCTCTATCTCACTCTCTCCCCCCGTCTCTCTATCTCACTCTCTCCCCCGTCTCTCTATCTCACTCTCTCCCCCGTCTCTCTATCTCACTCTCTCCCCCGTCTCTCTATCTCACTCTCTCCCCCGTCTCTCTATCTCACTCTCTCCCCCCATCTCTCTATCTCACTCTCTCCCCCCATCTCTCTATCTCACTCTCTCCCCCCATCTCTCTATCTCACTCTCTCCCCCCATCTCTCTATCTCACTCTCTCCCCCATCTCTCTATCTCACTCTCTCCCCACAGTCTCTCTATCTCACTCTCTCCCCCGTCTCTCTATCTCACTCTCTCCCCCGTCTCTCTATCTCACTCTCTCCCCCATCTCTCTATCTCACTCTCTCCCCCCATCTCTCTATCTCACTCTCTCCCCCCATCTCTCTATCTCACTCTCTCCCCCCATCTCTCTATCTCACTCTCTCCCCCATCTCTCTATCTCACTCTCTCCCCAGTCTCTCTATCTCACTCTCTCCCCCGTCTCTCTATCTCACTCTCTCCCCCGTCTCTCTATCTCACTCCCTCCCCCGTCTCTCTATCTCACTCTCTCCCCCCGTCTCTCTATCTCACTCCCTCCCCCGTCTCTCTATCTCACTCTCTCCCCAGTCTCTCTATCTCACTCTCTCCCCCGTCTCTCTATCTCACTCCCTCCCCCGTCTCTCTATCTCACTCTCTCCCCCCGTCTCTCTATCTCACTCCCTCCCCCGTCTCTCTATCTCACTCTCTCCCCAGTCTCTCTATCTCACTCTCTCCCCCGTCTCTCTCTATCTCACTCTCTCCCCCGTCTCTCTATCTCACTCCCTCCCCCGTCTCTCTATCTCACTCTCTCCCCCCGTCTCTCTATCTCACTCTCTCCCCCGTCTCTCTATCTCACTCTCTCCCCCATCTCTCGATCTCACTCTCTCCCCACAGTCTCTCTATCTCACTCTCTCCCCTGTGTCTCTCTATCTCACTCTCTCCCCCGTCTCTCTATCTCTCTCTCTCCCCCATCTCTCTATCTCACTCCCTCCCCCGTCTCTCTATCTCACTCTCTCTCCCCCCGTCTCTCTATCTCACTCCCTCCCCCGTCTCTCTATCTCACTCTCTCCCCCCGTCTCTCTATCTCACTCCCTCCCCCGTCTCTCTATCTCACTCTCTCCCCCCGTCTCTCTATCTCACTCTCTCCTCCCCCCCGTCTCTCTATCTCACTCCCTCCCCCGTCTCTCTATCTCACTCTCTCCCCCAGTCTCTCTATCTCACTCTCTCCCCCGTCTCTCTATCTCACTCCCTCCCCCGTCTCTCTATCTCACTCTCTCCCCCGTCTCTCTATCTCACTCCTCCCCCGTCTCTCTATCTCACTCTCTCCCCCCGTCTCTCTATCTCACTCTCTCCCCCGTCTCTCTATCTCACTCTCTCCCCCCATCTCTCTATCTCACTCTCTCCCCCCATCTCTCTATCTCACTCTCTCCCCCCATCTCTCTATCTCACTCTCTCCCCCCATCTCTCTATCTCACTCTCCTCCCCCATCTCTCTATCTCACTCTCTCCCCCCATCTCTCTATCTCACTCTCTCCCCCCATCTCTCTATCTCACTCTCTCTCCCCCATCTCTCTATCTCACTCTCTCCCCCCATCTCTCTATCTCACTCTCTCCCCCATCTCTCTATCTCACTCTCTCCCCCCATCTCTCTATCTCACTCTCTCCCCCCATCTCTCTATCTCACTCTCTCCCCCATCTCGTCTATCTCACTCTCTCCCCCATCTCTCTATCTCACTCTCTCCCCCCATCTCTCTATCTCACTCTCCTCCCCCGTCTCTCTATCTCACTCTCTCCCCCGTCTCTCTATCTCACTCCCTCCCCCGTCGTA